>NC_079428.1:11580925-11680925 GCF_026213295.1 Gadus chalcogrammus
GGGTCTTGCTGTGGATGTATCCATCTAGTAGGGAGTCTTTTTGTTCATGCATCTATCTCGGTGGGGGTCTTGTTGTTCATGCATCTATCTCGGTGGGGGTCTGGTTGTTGATGAATCTATCTCGGTGGGGGTCTGGTTGTTGATGAATCTATCTCGGTTTGCGTCTTATTCTGGGATTTATCTGAGTCTAGGAAGGGGTCTCATTGAAGGGTCTTTGTCTTTCTAGGTTGGGGTCTTATTTTGTGGCCTATCTCTATAGTCTGGGTCTTATTCTCTGGTCTATCTCTGTCAAGGTGGGGGTCTTATTTAAGGGTGGGGCTCTTATTTTGAAGTCTATCTCTGTCTAGGTGGGGGTCTTATTTTGGGGTCTATCTCTCTAGGTGGGGGTCTTATTTTGAAGCCTATCTCTCTCTAGGTGGGGCTCTTATTTAAGGGTCTATCTCTCTAGGTGGGGGTCTTATTTTGAAGCCTAACTCTCTCTAGGTGGGGGTCTTATTTAAGGGTGGGGCTCTTATTTTGAAGTCTATCTTTGTCTAGGTGGGGTCTTATTTTGGGGTCTATCTCTCTAGGTGGGGGTCTTATTTTGAAGCCTATCTCTCTCTAGGTGGGGCTCTTATTTAAGGGTCTATCTCTCTAGGTGGGGGTCTTATTTTGAAGCCTAACTCTCTCTAGGTGGGGCTCTTATTTTAGGGTCTACCTCTGGGTGGGGTTCTTGTTGTGGAGTGTGCTGCTTGTCATGTAAAGCTTGCCTGAGGATGGTTATGGCCATCACTGGGCTGGTGTTGGTGTTGTGACTGTGTCAACCCTGAGTTTAGTTGAGGTATCAGAGCGCTCTACCAGAGCTGTGCAACCGATCCATGTGGCTAACCTTTTAACACCCTACTGAAAGTGCATTCCTTCTTTTCCTCTATCTTTTTTCTCTCACTCTCTCCCTCTCCTCATAAGTCTGTGCTCCAACCCTCCTCCTCTATCGCTCTCTCTCCCTGCTTCTATCGCTTTACTTCTTTCCCCCTCTCTCTCTCTCTCTCAGCATTCGTCTCCCGGACCCTCCCCCTTTTAACGTTTCTCTCCCTCCCACCCTCCTTCCATCCCTCCGTCCATTACCCTCTCCCTCTCCCAGCCACTCTTCTCTTCTCCCTCTCCTCTTCTCTGTCTGTCTCTACACCGACTCATCCTCCCTCTCTGTTATTCACCGTTTGAAATGTGGGTTGATAGGTGATCAATATGGTAGAGTTCAATATCCCTTCATCTGAGAGCTGGCTTTGTGTTTTTCAGATTGTTTATTAGTGCGGAGTACTCTCTCTTGGGTACTTTTACTACTGGGTATTCTGAATGTTGTATTTCAGTAGTAGTGACATCTACGAAATAGGTTTGGAAATTCTCTCCCTCACTCTTCCAGTCTATCCTGTCTCTCTCAATCTATTCCTCTATCACCCTTTTAAGTATTAATTAGGACACACAATTTAATTTGAATGCAAGTCAAATTAATACAAATGCGTGTTTAAATTATTATCATTGATGCACCTACATATATTAAAATGAGTATTATTGATGAGCAAAGACTTTGCGTTGTATTTAAGCGCTTGGTTATCACAATGTAATCCCTTCTTCCTCTCTTCTCCCTTCTGTTTCCCGTCTCCATTCCCGCTCCTTTGGCCACCTCCACACCCACCTCCTCCTCTCCTACACCCCCTCCTCCTCCTCCTCCTCTCCCCCATCCCCCCCCCTCCTCCTCCTCCTCCTCTCCCCCATCCCCCCACCTCCCCCTCCTCCTCTCCCCCATCCCCCCACCTCCTCCTCCTCTGTGATGCATTTCCCTGTCTCTCCCCCCAGAAGGTTTTATGGTCGAGCACCGCTTAGTTCCACCAGTGTGTCTGACAGGGCCAGTGCGTCACCTTGATGAGGAAGAGCCCCCCGGGGTCAAACACTGCACCCATCCACTCTGGTCTGCACTACTCCAAATCCCAAAACCACACACAGATTTAAAAAGTAAGCGTTTCAGCTCACATTCGAAACGCCCGTGAGGTGTTAAAGAATGCAGTGCGACGCATCACGCAAAAAAGTTGGACTTGAGGGGCAGAGTAGAGCATAAATCAGGGCCTAGATCCTCGAAGACATACTGACACTAACAACAAAACATGATTTTGGGGTGCACCGCACTTCACCGCCCAGATTACTAAATAAAAGAGTCGCAGAGAAAAGCCCCTCGCAAGAACAAGTTATTAATTTTCCTGCCTGAAGCTCATACTGTGGGAGGGGCAAAAACATGATGAACTAAGCCTTGACAGGACTCACATACACAAGCCGGAGCAGACCTCCAAGGACTGAACGGATACATGTCAGCGCAGTACGAAACGGTCAGTTGAGAAAGAAAACAGCCCTGAATCCAAGAGCCTCTCCAGCACAGTCTATTTCTGTGTTGAACGTCACAGATTACACTGGCCAGTTCATAAGATAAGAGAACACTCGGCTTGAACAACAGCAGGGACATCGACAAAATGGAGATAGGAGATCAAAACAGCTGGTGAATATCAACTAGTGGATAACAAATGGGGTCTCGGGCACTTTGACAGGTGGGCGTGGAAACTCATCAATATTATCGTCCTTATTTAGACTTTGCTGAAACAAACAATAAGATGACCTTAAAAGATTAACCCGGTTAAACTGTCAATACACTCACATGGGGTCACTTGAAGCCCAGTCTACTGATATAATGTTCCTTCAACATAAGCACGCACACACACAGACACGCCGATCTGTCCGGAAGAGATGGCCGGCCGGGGGTGGAAAGCACATGCTGTGTGTTCATGTGATCGAAGAGCCTTTATTGATCCGCTGATCAATCGCGGGGGGCTTCCGAACACAGGTGGAGGGTCAATTGCAGTCCTGGGGGATAGCGACCTGTAGGTAATGCTGATCGATGGCCTGCTACCAGCCCTGGCTTATTGACCCGGGGGGAGGGGGGTACGGCACAAGGAGAGAGACCCCCAACGGGGTCTTGATGCTCGGGCAGTAGAAAACTGTTTGAGACCACCTGAGCGCACACACACACACACACACACACACACACACAGGACATTGTACTTACACACCTACAGACCAATCCCACACACACACAGAAAAATGATCTTATACACACACAAAGGGAAAATTATCTCCCTCTCTCACACACGCACACACACAGCTCTCACACACACACACACACACACACACACACACACACACACAGATTTCCACAAGGGTTTGCTGCCCCCCAAAAAGCTATTGGCTGGTGCCAAATGAAAACCACCAGCGCAAATATGATAAGAATTGAGAAGCAATAGCACTTCCAATCCTTCCTACATGTGTTCAATAGCAATTTCTCAAACAAAGTGTTGAACTGGCAGGAGGCCAAATTCTTTGACTTTAAAAACACTGAATTACAACCGTAGCATAACTTTGCGTCTGAGGCATCCCTCGTCTGAACCAAACTGAGTATTTCCAGAACTAATACTAATCACACGTCTGGGACAACGGCTAGAGATTGCCACACAAACATCAGGAACAAGGTCACCCAACAAAAGCTAACCTATGCAAATCTGTCTTAAGAAGGGAAATAAAACGGGGAGCTGACTGCAGTATTGTGGAAAGTCAAGGGGTTCAACCAGCCAAAGGACCCTACGCCATTGTTTATCAGAATCGCAAGCAACGCACTACCACCACCGTTAGCACTTAAGCTAGTGAAGTAGCTGATTCTTTCATTACCATTCTGACAGAGTTTGCGGGAGGTTAAAGTAAAGGCAGACATGCTCTGGGATAGGCTGTGACCGAAGACAATCATTTTTCTGTTGTTAATGGGGTTTCATCCATTTTAGTGTAATTCCTAGATATTCTCGTTTATTTAATGGTCCCAAACAACAGGAACAATCATAGATTGTGGTCACATAAGGTAACTCGTTGCGTTTACTGTACGGGGGGGTACCCATCGTGTTTACTGCTTATTCACCCCCTAAAGGCCCATCCGGAGCCTCAAAACCATGCCCACACACACAAACACACACAGACCACACACCAATCAGTCACCATCCTATCATGATTATGCCATTTTTGGTCAGCCAATAGTATTTGTCATCAAAGGTTATGTCGTCTGATTGGATCGGATCGAGGGATAGAGAGAGAGAAAGGGCAGAGGAACTGATAAGGCAGAAAACAAGGGACAGAACATTCTGAATACCGACACCTGACATCTAAGTGTTGTTGTTTGTGTAAGCCTGTGTGTGTGTGTGTGCGTGCGTGCGTGCGTGCGTGCGTGCGTGCGTGCGTGCGTGCGTGCGTGCGTGCGTCACATACAAAGATGTGCTTGTGTATCTATGAATGTATGTGATTTTTACATGTTTACACCCGTATGAGTTGTTGAACGTATGTGATCATGTGTTGGAGGGCATCGGTACCCCCCCCCTCCAGCTCTCTCTGCATGAAAGTCTGTGTTTGCAAGTTTGAATACGCATACAAGTGTTTGTTTGCAAATGTACATGCATGTCTGTGTGTTTTCCTACGTTTGTATGTGTGTGTGTGTGTGTGTGTGTGTGTGTGTGTGTGTGTGTGTGTGTGTGTGTGTGTGTGTATGTGTGTGTGTGTGTGTGTGTGTGTGTGTGTGTGTGTGTGTGTGTGTGTGTGTGTGTGTGTGTGTGTGTGTGCGTGGTTAGCAATGATTGCCATTATATAAAATGTCATGAACACATTGTCCTGAATCTCCACCCCTGCCACTAAAAAGCCTCCATCCCTCTCCACCACCCATCTGTCCCTCTCTCTCCCCCTCTCAGTCTTTTTCTCTCCAATGCTCTCTCTTGGCCAGTCCATCCTCCTCTCCATCCCTCTCATTATTTAAATGTTTTGTTCCTCTTGCCACCTTTTTCTCCATCTAAATCATAACATGTGTCTCATCCTCCCCGGTCCCCGTCCATCTCCATCTCTCTCAAATATCTCGGTTTATATTTTGGGGGAGCTGAAATGTCAGGCAGATAAAGTTGCATGCTTTTCCGGTCAGTTATTCTGTCTGCTCAGTAGGCCGGCCCACGCACACACAAACACACGCACGCACACACGCAAACACACACACACACACACACTCTAAGAATGTTTCGAGTTTATCTGCAACTTTCTGTGTTTATCTTATTTAATCTTTGACACCGTCTCACAAACATCTAAGGGGCAGAAAGCAGCAGCAGTCTTGTCAGGATACCTAGGATACCAAGCTCTAAAGGAGACATGCCATGGGGTTGTTGTTTGGTTTACCTCAACAACAGAAACAAAGATGGACGGAGGGGGTCACAGTCCTGGCTAAAAACAGAAGGCCATTATGAATCAAGGCCATCAAAAAGGCGGATTGTGGACCCCATTGTGCTGAAGGCGGCGAGACGGTTGCATCACGCCCACGTCATGTCTAGTGTTTGTTTGCTAACAAAAGCTAGCTAGGTAATTAGTTAGTTAGCACTGCGTGTAAGTCATACCTCAAATGTACTCTCTTACTCTTTACTCTTATTTTAACCATCCACGGTTAATGATGTCTCATCGCACCCGAGGCAGCAGAACAAAAGGTGTCTTGCAAAGTCGTGTCATGTGGCCCTTCAGTCATCACCGGTAATATAAATAAACCCCCCCCCGCTGGTTAAGTATCTGAGCCAAAAGCTGTATTTGTTTGGCCTTCTTACAGAGAAGCCCCCTGGGGTCACATGGCAGCAAAAATACCTTGATGTGTAAATTTGTGCGCACGGTTTTCCCAATCCGTGTGCACCGAATTGTTCTGTTCTACAAAGCAGGGATTCCCGGCATGAGCATTGTCTGATTCAGAGTTCAAAGATAGCTTTATTGTCAGTTCCAAAGTATGTGCCAGACAAATAGAGTATCAAAATTGTGTTTGTCTCTGACCCACGGTGCAATAAGTAGAAAAGGATCAAACAGGTAAAATTGAATAAAATAAGTAATATTTACAATAAATACATTTTAAATAGGGCAAATAATTCTGAATAGTGCATGGTATGCAAAACAAAACAGTATGCATACAATAAAGTTAAGGAAGTAAATGGTCCAAAGTTCTTGGGGGCAAATGGGAGGGATTTCAGAATGCAGAGTTTGTGGGGGCAGAGGGGAGGGAACGGAGAGAGAGAGAGAGTTGAGCTTGCTGACAGCCTGGAAAAAGATGTTTCCTAGTCTGTGCATTTACAGCATGAATGACTGAATAGAGAATACCGCTGTATAGCTTGAATGTTGTCAAATGTAGATATTTCTGTTCATTATAAACCAAATATTGTTATTTCTTTACGTTATTTTGAATATATTGTCGAGTTCTTTGAATGATGATATTTTAATATTTGTTATAATAAAAAAAAAAGTTTTCCTAATCTGTGACCCCAGAGGGGGTCTGGGCCTTCTTTATGTTATTGCAATGTTATTAATTGTTCAGCTCGTTAACTCAAATTTAAGCTCTTCTTTTTGTCCAAGACATGAAAGAAAGAGAAGACAGGATGAAAGCTAATGCCCGTTATTACTAGCCCCACGGGCCAAACTATGTGTGTGTGTGTGATTGAGAAACAGACAGATAATCTGTGCGTGTGTGTGTGTGTGTGTGTGTGTGTGTGTGCGTGTGCGTGTGTGCGTGCGTGTGTGTGTGTGTAGGTGTGGAGCTGGCTGGTTCTTATGATGTGTTGGACATGAAAGGTAATTGATTTTTCTAATTCCTTGTGTTTTAGATGAAGGTGAGTTTGTGCCTTCAACAGGAGATGGACCAACTCACCCTGCAGTACAAACAGCTCTGTGATGTCTATGAAGCTGTGAAAACAGAACCTGAGGCCACACAGAACGAGAACCAAAGACTGACGGAGCACTTTAAGCAGTCCAGTTTCGGGTTTGATTCTTTAAAGCACATTTAAAAATTATTTATTGCAGAGGTTGACAGTAATTGCAGGATTTCATGTGGTTGTTGAAGGTAGCCAAAAGAAGCACACTTGTGCTTAAGAGTGGGTTAGGCTGGGAGAACCACCTCCGTTTGGTTCAAATGAAGGTCAGACATAGCCTGGCTATTGCCAGACCAAGCTCAATCATAGATTGAGCTTGGTCTGGAGAGGCTGCTGTCATTTTCTTCAGCACAAGAGGCGTGATCAACGGGCTTAGTTCAAATCACTCTGTACGCAATTGTATAGTCCTTCAACCAATCCGACCAACGATCACGGATGACGTACTATGGAGAGTGACGGGAAAACATTGTGTTAAACCAGCCAATAGCGTGCCAGGGGGAAAAGCCAGCTTGGTGTTTGGCTCCAGTAAAATTGGATCGGAAACATTTAGAAAAGTATTGCTCCTCTTCAGTCCCTGCTGCGGAGCGAATTCAAATCCCAGGCCGAACGGGCTGGGGTAACCCAGTCTAGGTCAGACATGGACACACCGACAGAGACCGAGCCTAAAGATTTTTGGCTTCCGTTCTCAACTACAAATTGTTGAGAATTAAGAGCGTGAATACCCATGTTATGCTCAATATTGAACTTGTCGATGATGTGGTTTGGTCAGGATGCAGTGAGAGCAAACATGCCAAAGTGTTTTGGACTCAAAATAAAGGGCGTAAGTTTCGTGCTGCTGCACTTTATGCGCGCGCTCAATAAATTATTTTCTCCTCCTCTTTTTTTTCAGGACAGCTGAAACAGTGAGAGTGGTGCGTTTGTGCTGCCTTAGCTGTTCAGCAACACTTTCAACTGAGGAGTTTTGCATTTGACATCCCTGTGAAAGCTAGTGCCTGTCATTCGTCCCATTCTATGTACGTCCTGTGCACTGACTGCTCTTTAGTCACATCCTGTAGATGTGACTAAATGGTTAGTATTGCATTGCAATCTCAATTTGCCACAGCTGGTTTTGAACTTCTCTTTAAGGCCAGCGGATGACAGGTCCATAGCAGAGTGCCAGCCATTTCCTCCCTGACGAGGACCTAGCTATCCCAAACTAGCTGTCACAT
Organism: Gadus chalcogrammus; assembly: GCF_026213295.1. Classification (NCBI taxonomy): domain Eukaryota; kingdom Metazoa; phylum Chordata; class Actinopteri; order Gadiformes; family Gadidae; genus Gadus; species Gadus chalcogrammus. The sequence continues at coordinate 11,588,907 of NC_079428.1, forward strand.
GTTTCTCTGTAGCTGTCAAAACCAATTGTGGTAGGTCGTAAATGTCAGGAAATTGTCTTTACCTGATCTGATATTGTCGAATAAGGAGAGGATAAACAGGCTTGACAACAACGAACCGAACCAGGTAAGTCGAGTGAAATTCATTGAGCTAGCTCCTCACCTTTTATTGCAAAGGGGTTTTGCCTCTCGAATGTGTGTTTACACAGTAAGGTTTGTACACAAGAAACCCACCTGTACTCAATCTCCTTCACTTCACTCATCACAAAGCCACGGATCTCTTCCCTGTCGCTATTTCCTGTTTCGACGTGGCACTGTAGCACCCTTGAAAGAACGACTCTGTCTTCTTTAGTTTGGCAACTTTATTCTCCTCGGACTGCATATATATTATGAAAGGTTTTTACGAAGCGGCCATTATTTTACACAGCGTGTCTTATTCACGGTCAACTTTAAAACCACCGCATCGACATACCAGGTCATACATCTAATTTAACTTTTAAACAAGAAAATAAAGTTATAAAATAACATTTGTTTAACTTGTTAAACCATAGTTCCAATACATTTTTAGCTCAGTGAAATTTGGATATGTTATATTTCTAGGTCACGACAGCACCGTTGCCTGACAAATTGTTCACATTTGCCACTTTCTCACAGCCTCTCTCAGGTTCATCTCTATTTGATGGCCAGAGCTTCTCGGGGCTGTGATTTGGTTGGATTCTCACAGACATCTATCCAACATCCTGGTGTGAAATTTATCACAGAAAATGAGCAGTGTACAGCCTACGTTCCGACCTTGGGACATAAATAAGTTACGCCCAACAGAAGGCACTGGAGCCCACCAAAGCCTCGATACACCACAAGCTGGTAGGGTATTCGCTGAGCTCAGCAGCCCCTCCCCCCTCCAGGAATTACAGTTCCCCATCGATGTGACTCTTTTTTCCAGTCGAGTGAATTTCTCGCACTTTCTCATGCTGTTGTTGTTGAGACCCCCACCTAGCCATCCGACCGCCGCAGTAAACAAACCTGCTGAGTCAGGCAGGAAGCGACAGGTACATGGCCGGTGGCTGTCTTACTGTATCGACATGGGAACAGCCTCTTAGCCCTGAGATTTAACGCTGCATGCCGTAAATTAGGCAGCCCTAGTGGTTCGTAAGGTTCTATTGTCGAGGACATATTGTTTTGTGGTGTAGGCGTTTTTGGCGTGGTAGCATTTGTTTTATGTCCTTGGTGATGGTGGTCAGTGGACTGCACCGACAGGGGTCTGGGATTAGAGGGTCGTTGGTATCTCAGCTTTGATTGGTCTCCAGATTAGTCGTCGACTGGACTGGTTTGAATGAGGTCTGACGTAGCGCTCATGGGGGAAGTTTCCAACGTATCCATTGTGATTTATTCCCAGCCCCTCTCTACTCGCTCTCTTACAAGCCTGTAAAACCTGGGCTAGGGTTAGTCTCTCTCTCACCCTCCGAAGGGAAAACACAATGGAGTATTTGTAATAGTATACATACACAGTATATGGACTGCATTTATGTAGGCCTCCTTTTTCAAAGCGTTTTACAATATTGCCTGACCTTCACCCATTCATGCACACATTCACACACCATGCAAGGCGACAGCCAGCTCGTCGGGAGCAGTTAGGGTGAGGTGCCTTGCTCAGGGACACCTCGACACTCGGACGCTAGGAGGAGCCGGGATCGAACTAGCAACCTTCCGGACACCAGCCAACCCGCTCTACCTCCTGAGCAGCATGCAGTAGTATGCATGTTATATATGTATACATATACAACATGCATACCTCACAGGCTTTCGGGCCTTTAATGAACGAACAGCGGGACCACCAGGAAATTGGGTTGAAAGAGAAGGCGGGGGGGGGGGCCCACCGCGGCGAATACTACTGCGGGTGGGAATCAAACCTGAACCCCGCCTCGACGGTTATCCACGGTGGCGTCCCAGAATGCACTCCTCTTTAAAGGCCCCATTGGCCCCACTAAAAGCCCGACATCACACACCTCATCGTCCCTCTAAAGCCCGCCTGCCCCTCCGCTCCCGTCTGATTGACTTGGAATGCTTTCATCCCTGGCGTTCTGCCTGCAGCTTCTATCGCACCCAAAAGTCAATTGAGGCTTTGCTCCGCCGAGTCCAGACCACATGACTCCCTCCCCCGCTGTTCATTTCCAACCCTTATTAAACCCACCCAGGGAAATGTCTCCGCAAACCATAAATAATACACACTGTGTGTGTGTGTGTGTGTGTGTGTGTGTGGCGCGAGTGTGAACGCGATTGGTGGAGACTTGACAGAGGGGGGGGCTAAGTAAGTTTCTACTAAAGTTTTCCAGCTGTTGCCAACAATAAGAAAAAAATCTTGATGGAAACAGTATGCACTTGCACCTTTACAGCCCTGACGAATGGGTCCTTGCACACCTACAAACAGCAACAAAACACTAGTTCAGTTTCCTCTAAGAGGTACCCTGAAATCACTATTCAATGGTTTTCTATTTTCAAACAAGAAGGTCCACACAGAAACGATGGCTTTTTGTGTATGTGTGTATTTAGGAGTTTGTCTAGTTGTGAGTTGTGTCTGTGTGTGTCTCAGCGAATGTGTGTTTGTTTGCGTGCGTGTTTGTGTGTGTGTGTGTGCCTAGGTTTTTACCTTCAATTGAATGGTGTCCAGCTCTGAAAGTTGTGGAGGTTATTGCTGATTCCCCAGAAAGCTGTACGAGGCCACTTCCTCTCTGCGACAAGAGCAAAAATAAATAAATAAAGTGGTCTCTAAAACTGAAAGAATAAAGTTGTTTTGTTCATTCTAATACAGTTGTGCTTGATGTGTACAAACTTGATCTATCTAAATCCTCACTAAGATATATCATTATATATATGTATATATCATTTTTAGATTATGAAAATATAGATGTATATATTATGATTATATCATTAACTGTTAGCTAGCCTACGTCCAAACTGTCCCCTTCCAAACAAACCTAGCCTTCATTGGACGTTTAAAGACAACGTAGAAGGCCTGTCCAAAGCAATGTTTGGTAACCTTGGCTAGATTTGGCGGTTGAGATACGCGCAGTGTTTAACTAGAAGTCTCTCTGAACATTAAACAGAGGTTTTAGGAGGTTCCCCGACACAAACACAGACATGGAAAAGGTATTTTTGAGTGTTCCTGGGTTTAACATAATCGTAACGTTCTGTGATAAGTCAGTTTAAACAAAACACAGACGCCGAACAATCAGGGCTGTGCTTCTTCCGATCTATTTTAGCTAACAAATAAAGAGGGTTGGTCTCTTGTGGGTGTTTTTCGGCTCTCTTTAAGTGTACTCAAATAGAATAAGTGTTGTATTCTCCGGCAAACAAAGATTCGGTTTTGGTTAAAAGATAGAGTGTGCCTGGTTCTATTTTATCTAAAGGGTACGTTTGCTTCTGCTTTAGCTACCAGATAAGTTCACATAAACGTTTGATTCTGTTGTCGCTAACAGATAGAGTGGGTTGCGGATTGTGCATTGGGGAACCGATTGGGTGTTCCGTGTCGCCTCAGGTAACAGATAATGTGTCGGAAGGATCTGGGACAAGACATCAATTTCGTTTTCGAGGGCACCTTCCGCTGACGGTGAAAGACATCGGAAGAAAAGGAAAAATAGCCGCCTTTTAAAGAAAGTTTGTATAGGTCTAAGGGTTGGTTTCATGACACACACAAACACACACACACACACACACACACACACACACACATTCCGTTCAGGCACACATACACACGCCACACACACTCAATATTCAGGTTATTCAGTCAATCAGTTTGCTCTCAGTGGTTCTCATAGATCTGCTGCTTTACCCAGAACTGTCTTCAAGGAAGAAACTTGAGGCACTTTTTCACACGAAAATTCAGGAATCAACGAAAATGTGACTCTTCAGTTTTTGTTCTAGCTCAGTCCCCCAGGAACAGACTTGGCCCAGACGTTCACACTTAAAAGAAACGCAAACATTTATGAAAAAACAAAACTGTGAATTACTATGTGTAGCTCAAGTCCTACTTTTACAGATTGTCCAGTGCATTTCTAAAAGCTGAAGAAGGTAGAATTACTCCACTTCTCTCAAGGCCGACCGACACAGATAAAAATCAATATTAATCCGCCCTCTAATCCGTCTCTTATCCTTAAAAGAAAAACCTATAAAAGATATATAAAAAATTCAGCGCCAGAAGTTATTAACATTCTTAAGCTCACATAAGAAGATGAGAAAGGTTTTTTTAATAAGCGTGCGTGTGCCTTAATGCCCTGAAGGCGTGCGATTGAAGTCGTGGCGAAGCGATCTAAAATCGCTATGGTAACCGCTGCCGGAATATTCGTCCAAACAGCCCCCTTGCGGTTCTGTCGCCGCAATGCCCGACCAATCGGAACGCTGATCTGGTCGGTTGGAATGAATCCAAGGATACAATCGGAGCCCACTCAAGGGTATGTGGTCATAAGAGGACTTTTATTGTGGTAGTTATGTCTTGTGCGGGTGTTCAGCAGACTTTGGAGGACTTTTACTTTGAAGGGGAAAAACTTGGTGGTGAAGGTGTTTTAGGGACATCAGTTTAAAATGTGGCTCCTTTGAGTTATTTAAAATAGCCTTAACACACTCATACACGCATAAACTCTCTCACACACACACATACACAAACACACACACACACACAAACAAATACACTACATTATTATGTACAGACGCCACCAGTACAATTTTGCCCAGGTACCAAGATACACACATACAAGACATCGACACACACACACATTCTAATCACAACCAAAGAAAAAAACAACAGCAACATTAAATTAGACTCATATATTATACACATACAAGGGTGCCTGCATACACACGGCACTCACAAACACACAGACGGCGCAACCTTGGCTACTGAACCAGAACGGTATTGCTAATAACTTCTCTACACAATAGACACACCCGAATGAATCTACATTACAGTGTGTGTTTGTGTGTGTGGGTGTGGGTGTGTGTGTGTGTGTGTGTGAGAGAGTCTGTGTGTGGTTGGGTATCAGTCATTGTCTCATTCTGTTTAAATGTGATAGAGAGGGCCCCAAACATAATTCACCATCATTTAGGGCAGGGGGGCTAATAGACACCGTTTAAAAAACTCTCAACATCACATACAATATATGAACAACGCACACAGAGAGAGAGAGAAACCTAGTATACCAAGACAGAAAGAGATAGAGCCAATGGTACTGGTACAGAGAGAAAAGAGAGAGAAGTACTTAGTATACCATCATAGAGAGAGGAGACCTGGTACTGCAGCACAGATAGAGAGACCAAGTATAACAGAGAGAGAGAGAGAGAGAGAGAGAGAGAGAGAGAGAGAAGAGAGAGAGAGAGAGAGAGAGAGAGAGAGAGAGAGATAGAGAGGAGAGAGAGAGGAAAGAGAAAGAGAAAGAGAAGAGAGAGAGAGAGAGAGAGAGACCGACCTAGTATTACAACACTGACAGAGTGTCAGAGAGACCTCGTATGCCGAGAGAGAAAGAGACCTACTATACGAACACAGAGAAAGAGCAAGAGACCTAGTGTACCAAATGAGAGCGAGAGAGAGACCTCTAGTGTGCCAACAAAGACAGAGAGAGCGAGACCTACTATACCAACAGAGAGAGAGACCTACTATACCAACAGAGAGAGAGAGACCTACTATACCAACAGATAGTGAGACCTACTATACCAACAGAGAGAGAGACCTACTATACCAACGAGAGAGAGAGAGACCTACTATACCAACAGAGAAAGAGAGACCTACTATACCAACAGAGAGAGAGACCTACTATACCAACAGAGAGAGAGAGACCTACTATACCAACAGAGAGAGAGACCTACTATACCAACAGATAGAGAGACCTACTATACCAACAGAGAGAGACCTACTATACCAACAGATAGAGAGACCTACTATACCAACAGAGAGAGAGAGACCTACTATACCAACAGATAGTGAGACCTACTATACCAACAGAGAGAGAGACCTACTATACCAACAGAGAGAGAGACCTACTATACCAACAGAGAGAGAGAGAGAGACCTACTATACCAACAGAGAAAGAGAGACCTACTATACCAACAGAGAGAGAGACCTACTATACCAACAGAGAGAGAGACCTACTATACCAACAGAGAGAGAGACCTACTATACCAACAGATAGAGAGACCTACTATACCAACAGAGAGAGAGACCTACTATACCAACAGACAGAGAGACCTACTATACCAACAGATAGAGAGACCTACTATACCAACAGAGAGAGAGACCTACTATACCAACAGAGAGAGAGACCTACAATACCAACAGAGAGAGAGACCTACTATACCAACAAAGAGAGACCTACTATACCAACAGATAGAGACTTACTATACCAACAGAGAGAGAGAGAGAGAGAGACCTACTATACCAACAGAGAGAAAGAAAGACCTATTATACCAACAGAGAGAGAGACCTACTATACCAACAGAGAGAGCTAGTGTACCAACAGAGAGAGAGACCTAGTATTCCAACAGAGGGAGAGAGAGTTAACTAGTATACCAACAGAGAGAGTTAACTAGTATACCAACAGAGAGAGTTAACTAGTATACCAACAGAGAGTTAACTAGTATAACAACAGAGAGAGTTAACTAGTATACCAACAGAGAGGGTACTTAGCACACCAGCACAGGGAGAGACCTAAGACCCTTCCCACTATACTACTATACATTTCCATTAAAACCAGACTTCCTGCCTGAAGGCGTGGTTCACCGATGACGAGCTTGCCTTGAGTCGATGATACAGCAACATATACACTTAATTGCCTTTTTAGTTGTATATTATATCCTACCGTATAATCAGTTTGATATATGATTTGAGACATTGTATACATTTGGGTTGGTTCAGACCGACTGAACACAAACAATGATAACCGCGATGACAAATTAAGATAGTAGTTTCACCCATTTTTAGTTTTAGTTTAGTCTTGTTTACAAATTGGGCAACGGTGCCACACGATGTCCTTGATATTTGTAAAAAGACTCATTCAATATCAATAGCAGCGATCTATTAGTGTGAAATATTGTCTTTGACCCAAGACTAATCCGAAAATCTGTTCTATTTCACCAAGCTGAAGGTGAAATTCATCAGAAGAAAAAGCCTTCTTTTAAATAAAGTTTGTTTAGGTCAAAGCGACGTATTCAGGGCACACACACACACACACACACGCACACACACACACTTTTCCATTATCAGGTCAGAGTGCCCATCGGTGGTTCTCATAGATCTGTTGTTTTACCCAGCATGCTCTCTGTCTTGGTTATGTGTGTGACGGTAAAACATCCTCCCCCTTATTGTTACAGAAAGCCTTCGTGGATATTCCTAATTCAACCTTCCATGAACACGCCTTTTACACTTAAATAAGGAACCATTTCCTAATGGAGGTTAAGTTAGTAGTTGCAATATCTTCCAGGAACAAACGTTCACACTTGGCTCACTCGTTCACACTTACAAATAAACTTGAATTATTTAAAAATATATATATATTCATTGAATACTAACTTTATTAATGCAGCTCTAGTCCTAATTTGACAGATTGTCCAGTATATATCTAAAAGCTTTATTTATGTGGAACAAAATTATAATAAATGCTTAATTTAATTTCCAACAACCTATTTCGTCTTGCAAGAGAATATCGTCAAACTAAAATTAGTGCAGTGCGCTGTAATCAAACCTTCATTACCCTTTTCAATTAGGCTTGTATAGTTACAGGAATGAACAAATAATAAAGAATCAAGCTGTTGAGAACTCTTCGTGCATGGGGATGCATCTCACACACAAAGGCACAGTTTATAGTATCTTTATTGATCTCAATTCTTACCATTTGAGACCAAAAAATAAATACGATCATCAACACAAGTGATTTAAAGCAATTAGGTGTGTGAAAATCTATTTCACATCATTCAATAACTAAATTATGAATACTTACAATAATTCAACGCACACACACACACACACACACACACACACACACCTTATTTGAGAGAAACTTCTCGCTGCCAACAGCCAGCATGGCTGACGTCACCACAGCCCACGTGAGAGGCGGGGCGGGCTCGCTTTGGCCCCGCCTCTCAGGTGGGCCGACGTCACCACAGCCCACGTGAGAGGCGGGGCGGGCTCGCTTTGGCCCCGCCTCTCAGGTGGGCCGACGTCACCACAGCCCACGTGAGAGGCGGGGCGGGCTCGCTTTGCCCCCGCCTCTCAGGTGGGCCGACGTCACCACAGCCCACGTGAGAGGCGGGGCGGGCTCGCTTTGGCCCCGCCTCTCAGGTGGGCCGACGTCACCACAGCCCACGTGAGAGGCGGGGCGGGCTCGCTTTGGCCCCGCCTCTCAGGTGGGCCGACGTCACCACAGCCCACGTGAGAGGCGGGCGGGCTCGCTTTGCCCCCGCCTCTCAGGTGGGCCGACGTCACCACAGCCCACGTGAGAGGCGGGGCGGGCTCGCTTTGGCCCCGCCCTCGGAGGCGGTCCGTCCCGGGCTCGACACTGAGAGACGGAGGGAGGGAGGTGAGCATTTATAAACCAGTGTACTGGAATAATGAAATGCATGTGTGTATGTGTCTGTGTGTGTTTGTGTGTGTGTGTGTTGAATTATTGAAGTATTCATAATTAAGGTATTGAATGCTGTGAAGTAGATTTCCATGCACCTAAATGTTTCACGTAACTTGTGTTTTTTTTTCACGATTACGATTCGGTTCTTCCCGCCTTTGGGTCCTGACATTATTTTGACATGGACTCAAAGCGCTTAACAACATTGCCTAACATTCACCCATGCATACACACATTTAACACCGACGGCGGTGTCAACCATGCAAGGCGACAGCCAGCTCGTCGGGAGCAGTTAGGATGAGGTGGTTTTGCTCAGGGACGCCTCGACCAGGCAAGCAAGGAGGAGAAGGGGATCGAACTAGCAACCTCCTGTATACCAGCCAACCTGCTCTACCTCCTGAGCCATGTGCCGCCCTGGGTTAAGGGAAGGGGGCAATGTTATTGACCACCTGGAAACATGAGACATTGATATGTGCGTGTTCACCTCCCTGGTTACGAGTGCATCGAGGATAATGAGCAGGGAGCAGCCCAAATTATATTGCCCAAGCCTAAACCTTGAGACACAGACTAAGTTCCGTCCAACAAAGGCATTGAACACTACTATAGCGGTGATACATCACATGCTGGGAAGGTATTTTTTCAGTGATATATCAAATCACATTTAAATTACGTCATTCATCAAGTACAAATTCCCAACATCCTAGTTGTACTTGTATCCTGGCCGCGCATCTGATGAATGTGCTGTTATTGAGGAGATCTGATAAGACTCAATGATTAATCGATTAATTAGAGAAAATAATAATGAATGAATAAATAATGAAAATCATTGCCAGTTGCAGCCCTGGTAATAAATAATAATGGCTATTTCTTATGAGTGAACGCTGGAGTGAGATCCTCCAGTAAGACATGTGTCGTTTCCACTGAGCTGCACCCTTGCTGCACATAAAGCTCTCTCTTCATCCTTATCTTCCTCATCTCTCTTCGTCCATTCTCTCTCCTTTAGCTCTCATCCTCGCCTCTCTCTTCTTCATCCATCGGCTCTTTAATTACTCTTCTTCGCCTCTCTTCCCCCCCTCTCTCTCTGCTTCATCTTTTTCTTAGTCTCTCTTCTTCGTCTTACTCTTAATTTCTCTCTTCATCTCAGTCTCTTCGTCTCTCTCCATCTCCTTCGTCGACCTCTTCTTCCCCTCTCTTCTTCATCTATCATCATCTCTCACCCTCTCCATCTTGTCCCCTCTCCAACTCTACTCATCCCTCTTTTCTCTCTCTCTCTCTCTCTCTCTCTCTCTCTCTCTCTCTCTCTCTCTCTCTCTCTCTCTCTCTCTCTCTCTCTCTCTCTCTCTCTCTCTCTCTCTCTCTCTCTCTCTCTCTCTCTCTCTCTCTCTCTCTCTCTCTGCTGACGGCTAGCTGACGACTAGGCATGGACCTGCCCTTTGGCAAACACACTCACACAAAGACTGTCAAAAACAACACAGGTGTCTGTCTTCTATAACCTGCACTGATCTCTGTCCCTCTCTGATAGAGACAGAGACATACACACACACAGTGTGTGTGTGTGACAAGTATTGCTGGGTTTTACACTGCAAGAGAGTGACAGTGAGATATGGAAAAAGAGGCATGTTACCAATGCCAATAATGTATTTCAATTGAGAAAGAGAGGAGAGAGAGGAAACAGAGAGAGAGCGTAGACAGCAAGAAAGGGGACAGATGGAGAAAGAGAGATAAACAGTGAGGAGATAGAGGAGAGAGAGAGGGAGGAGATAAAGAGTGAGAGAGAGACGGAGAGAGTTTATTATTGAAATAGATCATTTAAATTGCCTTGCTCTGCCTTCTGATCTGAACAGGTGATGGAAACCCTATTCCTGTCAGTCCTAATGCCTTGCTCTTCCTAGTAAGGCAGAGCAAGGACTGAAAAAACAGACGTGACGTATGGGCAAGTGGGTGTGGCTAATGTGATGCAAGCTGCCTATTGGCCCGAAAGAGTTGTGCACACATCCTCTCCAGTCTGAAGGAAGGAAGGAAGTGCACCAGGGAATTGAACCAGCAACACGCTCCTAAACACACGGCCCCACATGCTCACAATGGCCTAGTTAAGTTGTTTTTGCTCTCTCTATCTCTCTTTCTTTCTCTTTTTCTTCTCAAACCCTGTCTCCCTCCATCCTTCCCTTCTCAAATCGGACCCTTCTTTCCTCCTTTCTGGGGTTTGTTTTTTCAGTATCTTAATCCGCATCCTGCATAATTCTTTTTCAATCCCGTCTCATTCCGTCTGTCTGTCTGTGCCAACTCTCTGTCTTTGCTTTCTTTATCTGGGTTCTTCTGCCGTTCTGTGATTCACCCTCCCTCCCTTAGAATGGATGAGAACTGATCCTTATCTCGCCTCTAGGGCAACTCTCTGTATCTCTCTCTGATTATTGGATTATTGGTGTTTCTTTAACCTTCAGGGATCTCTGTCCCTCTCTGATATAGACACACACACACACACACACACACACACACACACACACACACACACACACACACACACACACACACACACACACACACACACACACACCAATGTTACAGAAGTCTTGCAACAGGCCAGCATCATTCTATATCATTTAAATAAATGTGTGCATTGATAAAGACTTGACAGTGGAAGAATACATGAAAGGCAAGACATCAGGTCATTATCCCCGGTTCAGACTGGGAACCAAAGGCTACAAAATGCTACACAGCACCACACAACGCTACGCTACATTGCCCTGCGCGTTACTTCCGCCCGAGAAATTATAGGGTAGCGTACACTTTTAATGAGGAATGAAGTCTGACCTACTCTGTGTAAAATGCAAAATGTAATTCAATCTTTCACTAAACGTATGCATCACGCAAGTGGGCGGATGGCTGAGCAGACAACCTCGGCATGTTTAATAATGGATGCTTTTATAGGGCTGAACACACATTTAACAACCTCACCGTGGAAGCTAGGAAAACCAATTCTGAATAATACCAACATACACACTTGCATTCACACACACAAACACACACACACACAAACATTGGTCAACAGACTAGGATGATGGAGTAAGAATAATTGCACTCAGTTTGCCCTACACATCGGAATTCAGATACAAAAATACAAACAAATCATGGACACACACACACACACACACACACACACACACACACACACACACACACACACACACACACACACACACACACACACACACACACACACACACACACACACACACACACACCAAGCACCAAGCACCAAGCAAAACATTACCAAAAGTTGAGTTTGGTTGAATACCAAATGTGTCTTGTTTTGATGATCCTGTAGGCGGGGTTGGTAGGAGGCGGCGGCCAGGTGCTCCAACAGCAGCCATCTGGCCTGCTGGATGGGGCAGACGCAGGCTCAGGTGCATCACGGGCCGCACAGGGTCAGAGGGGCTGGGGAAAGTTTGCAAATAATTTTGCAGAGACTATAATGAAAATAGTGTGTTTTATTATGGTATTGCATTATGGATTATGTTATGGATTGCATTTTTTTTATTTTGTAATGTACGGTATTAGAGACTTGTATTGTGTACTGTATTATTGTATGTACTGTATTTTGCTTTGCGTTGCGTTGAGTTTGATTAAAGGAAGTGGACGGTCATATTACGTGGACCTCCGGTCAGATGTCTGAGGGCTCCTCTGAGACACGCTAAGACCTCGTGGTCTTCTGGGGGATCGCCTCCCTTTTCCGTCTCGCTCCACTGCTGCGTCCAAAATGGTAAATGGACTGCATTTATCTAGCGCTTTTATCCAAAGTGCTTGACAATATTGCCTGACATTGACCCATTCATGCACGCATTCACACACCGACGGCGGAGTCAGCTACGCAGGGCGACAGCCTGCTCGTCGGGAGCAGTCAGGGTGAGGTGCCTTGCTCAGGTGCACCTCGACGCTCCAGGGATTGAACTAGCAACCTTGCGGTTACCAGCCCACCCGCTCCACCTCCTGAGCTACTGCCGTCCCAGAAGCGTCCAGCGCCTAGGTCACAACCCACAGCTTGACAGAAAGCCCCGCTCTGAGGCTCTAGCGGAGAGGTCGGACCCTCTCTGACCCGAGGCGGAGTCGACAGGAAGGTCACGCCGCTGAGTCTAACAGGGATGAGAACCCATATGCTAAAGGGCTAGCTGGCGGAGACCGCCCACCACGTCGCCCTCCTCCACAGTGAGCAAGACCCTCCCAGGGGAGAGAGCCCTTCAGCAGGCTGTTGTAGACCGCCAAGGCTGATGCTGGAGGAGGGCTGTTGATGGGTCTGAGAGAGAGAGAGAGAGAGAGAGAGAGAGAGAGAGAGAGAGAGAGAGAGAGAGAGAGAGAGAGAGAGAGAGAGAGAGAGAGAGAGACTGTTATGTACGCTCTGATCGTGTGCGATGGTTAACTGAGGGAGTCAGGTGGGCTTGCGTCGACGGAGCGTCTAAGTGGTGGGGACGGCAGCAGCAGGGGTTGAGGGGATAATTGTTGAGTCGGCACGGATGAGAGGATCCTACAGGTTCAACCGTCTAAGAGGGGCAGGGGGGGGGGATCTAAAGGTTTAAATCGGGTATCAACTCAGCTTAACTTGAGGCCGGACTTGAATTCAGATGGGTTTAAGAACAAGGTGGAGAGTCACAACCCGACTTACAACCGTGTTAATGAGGACCACATGGAGTTGAAATCAGGTTAAAGACGCCTTGAAGGCAGGGAGAAACTAGGTTGATGTGCGGGCTACGGGGGCATGGCCGGAAGGGTAGTGTGGAAGGTTTTGAACCACCAAAGGACCCCCAGGAGAGGTGAACCCACAGTTGGGGTGTTTATAGATAAACAAACAAATAAAATAAGTAAATAAGAATCCACTCTGAGCTCTGATTCCAACGATGGTGAGAGTGTGCTGAGGAGTGTCTAGGGACGAGCAAGAGGAGAACAGAGATTTTCCCATTAACGTGGAGTTTATGCATTATTTAGCAGACTTCTTTATCCAAAAGCAAGCAGAGCTTCTCTTGGGAAATATGTTTTCGCCGTTTTGCCTCACGGGACGGCGGCACATTTGTTGTTGGTTGCTGATTGGCTAAAGGAGTGCGTCAGTTAAAGTGAGTACTCCCTCCCCCTGAAGTCAATGTGGGCAGTTCGAAGTATGGAGTGATCCGTGTCGCCAAACGTACGAACGTGAGGTCCCGTGATCATGAGGGTCTCAATTCAATTCAATTCAATTCAATTCAATTTGTATAGCCCTTTATCACCAGTACAGTCTCAAAGGGCTTTAACAGACCAAACACAAAGACACGCCCCTAAGCCCCCAAAAGAGCAAGAAAAATCCCCCTTAATCAGCAAGGTACAGCGTGCTACACCATCTCAGCAGGCCGTGGACCGAAGCACACACAATGAAAAGTTTACAATTGGAAGAAGAGGGAAACGAGGGAGGGGAGGAGCCGTGACGGGGAAGGATCGCCGTCTGTTCACCAGGGCCTCGTGCTACAGGGCGCCCCCCGTAGCCTCGCGGGCGGGCGGACGGCATTATGTCGGTCAGCCCCCCCGGACCACCGCTCCCCGTCCCGTACATGTTGTTGCGTTGTTTCCTGGTGTGTGGCGGGTTGAACACCGGAGCCCCCCCAGCCTCCCTCGCTGATTGAACAGTCCCTGCGTAGCATAATTAGCAATCCACCAGCCTCTAAACCATCGACGAACCCCCCCCCCCCCCGTCTCACCTCCTCCTCTCCATCTCCGTGGGAACGCAGACACCCACGCACACACACACACACACACATTGCACGCAGACACGTTACCGCCTGAACGCACACGGAAACACACAACACACACACACAATATACCCCTAACGTTCTTGTTCTTTGATGATAAATCTAAAAGAGAAAAGTTCTTAATCCAAAGTAATTAGCATCCCAGACAGACGCGCGACTATGTGCACAGCAGGGGGGGGGTTTGGGGGAGAGGTGTGTGTGTGTGTGTGTGTGTGTGTGTGTGTGTGTGTGTGTGTGTTTGTGTGTGGGCGACTACAAATGGGTTGTTCAAAGTGTGTGCAAAGCATGCACTTCCCCTGATTGTCAATGAACATTAATGATAAGCGACGGTAGTGGGTGTTTACTGTGTGTATGGTGATGTGTGTTTTTGTGCTCAGTATGTATTCTGTGCGTGTGGTGTGTGATGTCTGTATTGTGACTGTGTGTGTTTGTGTGTGATGATGATGGATAAATGATTGATAGATGATACACTACTTTCCAATAATTAACGGAGACAAAACGTGGAGATCTAAGTGTCAGAACTTAAAATGAAATGAAAACTATAACAGCACTAAATATTGACGGTTCAAGTAACCCATGTTTCTGCGGGGGCACCAACGTCGTCGGCCTGACGGGCAGCACTCTCACCGCGGGTAATCTGTAGGTAGTTATGTTGCTTGTGCTCATCCTCTCTCCCTCACTTGGCACTCAAACGCCCATTTTAGTCAAAGACTAATGTATGCTCCGGCGGTGGAAAAGATGATTGATCTGTCGATTATTATCATTCGTCCGTAAATAAAACCGTAAACTGTCTCCTGTCCCCTCTAGCGAGACAGACGTCAGATACAGACCAGATAGGAGGGGGAGAGTTTAAGACAGATATAACACCGCCTAAACAACCTGTCACTCATTTCAACCAGACAATGCTTGGAAAACAAATCACACAACATAAACACCATCTAAACAACCTCTAATCTAGTGACCTAATATATACAGGAAACAAACCCACGGCATTGCTGAAGAAATCAAAACACATAACATACAAAGAAAGGGGAGTTTTAAACTGACATAATAGCTCCTAAACAACTTGATCCGCTCAAGTGTAAATATATACAAGAAAATAAATGACCACTTACAGATACACAGAAGACAGAAATAAATGAGACACGGTCGGAGGTGACCAGTGGGGGAGAGGATGAAGGACTGCATGCAGGAGATTTTTCAGAGCATCCATCTTGTTAAGAGACACGCTGTGTTGGACAAGCTACTGTTATCTGACATAAACATGAATAAATATTGTCTAATAAAAGTATTGTCTAATATCCATCCATGTTTGATACATAGTCTGCTCTTCATAACAAATATAAGTCATGCGTTAATTGTTTTATTTTTATTACGTTTTGTGGTATCGTCTTCCCATCCGATGCATTACTTGATATGAAATGAATCCTCCCGGCTCGGTTTTAATCATACAAGATGGTAGAATGAAAGGGGTGAACAGTTAGTTACAGAACGGATAGTAAGAGGCAGACCAAGAACTGGCTGACGTCACCGAACCACACCGCCCCTGCAGTCTCTGAACCTGCTCTCAGTGTTTCCCTCCTTCGTCTTCATCCTCCTCCTCCTCCCCCCTGCTGTGCGCCCCATCGCCCTCGTCGGGGGGTGAGGAAACATCAGACACTCTCCGAGCACACTGACATTGTTACGATTGCTCCTGACACAGAGGCAGACGGGTGATACCTTGATCTCTGTTCCTCCTCCTCCTCCTCTTCCTCTTGCTATGTCTACGGCCCAGCGCAGTGCGAGGCGTGAGGAAGGTCTAGACAACATCTAGATCGACTCCTCCAACAGAACCTGGGGGTCTGGAGTCTTGAGTCCACTGGCCATAGTTTCTAAAGCAAAATAACCATGGCACACACTTTGTAACCAGATGCACTCACCAGTTAGCTGTGGAACAATCCCAATCATTCCTCATTGGGTTCTTCACCAGTCACGGTCATTTAACCACACTCATTCATTCATCCATCAAGTCCTAGCACAACCGTTTCAGTTTCAAACCAATCACATTTGTTCCCCATTTAACCAATCACAATGAGTTTCAATTCCCTTTCCAATAAAACTCAGTCACTCTCTCTCTATCACTCGCAAATAACCTGTGTGTGTGTGTTTGTTCTTCAGATGGTGTGTGTGTGTGTGTGTGTGTGTCTTCACATGAGCTGCTGCATTCTGCTGCATCCTCCAAACAAATCAATCTGTGGGGTTAGTCCTGCAGCCCAGACTGTAGAGTGTGGGGTTAGTCCTCCAGCCCAGACTGTACAGGGCAGTGTGGGTATAGTCCTACAGCTGGGGCCCAGAATGTACACAGACCTGCAAACTCCTCAGAGTAAAAAAGGTGACAGTGTCACGGGGGGGGGGACTTGGACAGACTTGGATGCAAAATGTAGCCCTTTATTAAACAGAAATGTGCTGTTGGTGTATTAGCCTAGGACCACACCCTTGCCAGATTATTCATCTAAATAGCCCTGTTGTTAGAATTTACTAACTTTATGCAAGGTCTATGTTCGTGCAGTACTCGGCGTTGACTCGGTCCTGAAAATACAATATTATTGTAAATTATATCACATCAAAAAAGCGGTAGGTAACGTTAGTTTGAATCAAGCAAACAAATAGCTGTTGTTTTTGCTCCAAAAAGCTTGACTTACGTCAAATTTAACATAAGATAGTTCCTTCAAATAAGGGCTACACGGTATGGACTGAAATGTATATCACGGTATGATTTGAGGCATAGACGGTAACGGTATTATATCACGGTATGTTCATTTTATCTTCCAATTTCGATATTAATGCTTCTGGAGGGGTAAAATACTGGTAAGGCAGCAAAACTGCATAAAAAAAATAAAAAATCGTATCTCAAGTTACATCCATCTGAAAAACACTAATGTTTAATAGTAGGGATTTGTTTCTCCACTTGCTTGCGGACCTGGCAGTATAGTTATCTCAATTTGGCTGAAATGTGTGCGGGCAGGTAACGCGTACCTGGGATCGAGTGTTTTGATCTCTTTAAAGCCCTTTCTATCAACATTTTTGTCGATTTTGTCGTAAAGACTGGCTTGGAAAATGCCTGCGGAAGCAGTCTGATATGCAGAGACAGCTTCACGCTATCGTCTGTCTCGTACGGCGTGGAATGAGAGCTCGTGGAGGGACTACCAGCAAGCATGCAGGCTGGCGGTAGGCCTGCGTGCTTGCGCAATAATATATTGCCTGAGAAGGCAGTATCGCTGTCAAATCTGTCCCTGGGAAAGGTGACGTTGCGCCGAATTGAAAAAGGAACTATGTTTCGTTACCATATTTTCAGTAGTTGCGCGTAACTTAACTTTTTACATGAAAAATTAGTTAGGTTATGCCCTGTTTACACCTACCCGATAGTGGGCCCCAATGGTGCCCGATGGCTAAATCAGCAGCTATCGTTATAACATCGGCAAATAATAATAATAATAATAATACATTTAATTTAGAGGCGCCTTTCAAAACACCCAAGGTCACCTTACAGAGCATATAGTCATCATACATTTTTTAAAAAACAAGACATTGTGGAAAAAATAAATAAATAAATAAATAAATAAACATAAGCAATAAGAAATAAATAAAACAAAACAAAAACAAGACAAACAAAACAAAAAAACAAACAAAACAGTGATCAGTTAGACGTTGTGTGCGAGTTTGAACAGGTGAGTTTTGAGTTGTGACTTGAAGGTTGTAATGGTGTCTGACTGTTTTATGTGTGGGGGGAGGGAGTTCCAGAGCCTGGGTGCTGAACAGCTGAATGACCGGGCACCCATTGAAGTGAGTCGTGATGTGGGGATACATAGTAGTCCAGCAGAGGTTGAGCGGAGGGAGCGGGAGGGAGTGTATTCTTGGAGGAGGTCGCAGAGATAACTGGGGGCTAGGTTGTGGAGAGCTTTGTAGGTGAGGAGTAGGGTTTTGTATTGGATGCGGTAGTGTACTGGGAGCCAGTGAAGTTGAATGAGGACAGGGGTGATGTGGTCAGATGATTTGGTGCGGGTGATGATCCGGGCGGCTGAGTTCTGAATGATCTGCAGTCTGTTGATGAGTTTGGTGGGGAGTCCGGTGAGGAGGGCGTTGCAGTAGTCTATGCGTGATGTGACAAATGAGTGAACTAGGATTTCAGTGCTGGATTGGGTCAAATGTAAAGATGTAAGTAAATCAAATAGCGTGGTTGCATCGGGAAACACCGTTACTCTTCCCGGGAACATCGTTAGACAACGGGAAGAAACGGGAAGAAATGCTCAATGATCGGGCAATATCGGGCAACATCAGCAAAGAACGAACATGTTTGTTAATTTTGGGTCTATCGGGGCAGAATCGGTTACCAGGTGTTGCTATGGGCTAATCGGCTATAATCGGGAATAGAATGGGAGTATAACGTAAGACATCGGAAATCGTTCGGGAATTTTCCTGGGCACATCGGCTATATTCGTTAATCTTCCGCGCTTTATCGTCTTTATATCGGCAACCTCAACACACGAAAGACCCTCGAGAACCCTAGACAAATAACGATTGTGAGTGACCAGATTGTGTTAAGGAAGACCCTCAACCTGCCACTTGGGTATAAATAGGGGGTGATGGATGGATGTCCTACTTTTATAATTACAGGGTACTTCGCCCATTTAGAACCGGCGTTCTATTATTATAAAATCGCTATTGTAATATAAATAAATATATAAATAAATATCAGTCTAAAACAGTCTCCCTTTGCCTTCTCCCGAAATGACGCCAAATGACGCCAAACGCGTCATTTGACGTGTTTGGCGTCATTCGAAATGACGTCAAATGACGCCAAACGCACTTCGGGTGTCTTCCCTGGCATAAATCGTTATGTTATCGTTATAACATCGGGTATGTGTAAATGCTACCCCGATAAATTGACCCGATCATACATTTTTAGCCCGATGTCACCCGAATCACCCCGACTTCCACATCGGTGGTCCATCGGCCATTAGCGGCCATTAGCGGGATGGTGTAAACGGGGCATTACTGTATTGACGCTTTACTTACTTTGTTACGCGTTACACACAACACTGTCTACCGGTAACACCGGTCTCACGGTAACGTCAAAGATCCATACCGTAGCGCAAATTCACACTGGTGTACTTTCTGTACCGTTTATACCGTACACCCCTATTTCAAATTGACGTTAAGAGTTTCCATCAGACTCGTGCGGCAGCCAGGCGTCTCATCCAAAGACGCGCTCAGTTGGCGCTGTGTGCTTCAAGATTCTGAAGCAAGTGCTGAGATTCCGATTGGCCCAGAGAAACTTCAATTATAAGAATTACCCCCCCCTAAAAGAAAACTCTCCGGTTCTACGCGATTCACGTGAATGACCCGATAGAAAAACGGCGATTGTCGCCGAAAAGCGACAAGTTTGCAGCTGTGGTACAGTGTGGGGTTAGTCCCCCAGCCAAGACTGTACAGTGTGGGGTTAGTCCTCCAGCCCAGACTGTACAGTGTGGGGTTAGTCCCAGAGCCCAGACTGTACAGTGTGGGGTTAGTCCCCCAGCCCAGACTGTACAGTGTGGGGTTAGTCCTCCAGCCCAGACTGTACAGTGTGGGGTTAGTCCTACAGCCCAGACTGTACAGTGTGGGGTTAGTCCCACAGCCCAGACTGTACAGTGTGGGGTTAGTCCACGGACAGCCTATGCTCTACCACTCCTCCCTCCCTCACTCTGCCCCTGTCCTCACCCCCCTCAAATCTTCTTTCCCCTCTCTCTCTTTCCACTTTGCTATTCTCTCTTGTCCTGAGAGCTAGGGACTGTGGATGGTTCGGATGAACATGAAAGGGTTCAGCGAAGCATTAGATTAGTGGGTAAAGAAAGTGAGTAGGAATGGTGCAGACACTGACTTTTCTCTCTCTCTCTCTCTCTCTCTCTCTCTCTCTCTCTCTCTCTCTCTCTCTCTCTCTCTCTCTCTCTCTCTCCTGGGAATGAGGGAGGAGAAAGAACATGAAAGAGGGAAAATGGAAATCTAAGGTTGTTGAGGAAAAGGTTGTTTTGTCACTTCCCTCTCCTTCCTACTCTGGGAAATCCTTAATACTACAAGAAGACTTATTCACTGACAACACTACAACATCAATCATTCTACAAAAACACATTGAACTACAAACACAATGATTCATCATTTAATACTACAACCAGAAAATTCCACTGAACAACCAGAAAATTCCACTGAACTACAACCAGAACAGTCCACTGAACTACAACCAGAACATCACACTGAACTACAACCAGAACATCACACTGAACTACAACCAGAACATCACACTGAACTACAACCAGAACATCACTGAACTACAACCAGAACAGTCCACTGAACTACAACCAGAACAGTCCACTGAAATACAACCAGAACATCGCACTGAACTACAACCAGAACATCACACTGAACTACAACCAGAACAGTCCACTGAAATACAACCAGAACATCACACTGAACTACAACCAGAACATCCCACTGAACTACAACCAGAACATCCCACTGAACTACAACCAGAACATCCCACTGAACTACAACCAGAACATCCCACTGAACTACAACCAGAAAATCCCACTGAACTACAACCAGAACAGTCCACTGAACTACAACCAGAACATCCCACTGAACTATAACCAGAACATCCCACTGAACTACAACCAGAACAGTCCACTGAACTACAACCAATTTTTTTTTCTATTGTTAAGAACATTTTTCATTAATAGTAAATGCAGCCATAAGCATCATAACTAACATTATACTAATTACTAACAGTGTTCATGCTAACAAAGGTATTCATTTATACATTATTCAAGAGTAGAGGTTATATTAAATAATGTTGAATGAATACCTCAGTTACCATTAACACTATTACCTTGGTTAACAAGAACCATAAGAAAAAAAAACTGTTACTGAATGATTGCTAGAACATTATTTAATTTTGTTAATTGTAACTTAATGCTTATTACTGCTTATCAACTAATGTAAATTCCTATTCGATGATTGATTCCTTATTGTAAGTGTGCCGCCAGTGTGACTACAACTAGAACATTCCATAAGATTACTAGACTATTCCATAAATCTCTGAATAGAACCTTCCTCAAACTTGTTACAATGGCCAATTAGACCATCCCTAGGGACCTATCCATTTCCAGTCCAATTGCCATCTGTGTTCATTTAAATAAAGTCGCCAAGCCAGCTGGAACACAAGAGACAAACTTTGTTTCAATGTGTTTGCGTACCCGAGCCAGCAAAAGTTCCACATATATATATCCACATACATAAAGATGCATGCGCACACACACACACACACACATAGGGAGATAGAGCCCAAGAGGAAAGTAAGTAAGAGAAAGTAACAGACCGGAATTGGAAATAGGGAGAAATACACGAGACGAAAGGAGACATGGCCAGAGCAAGGAAGAGACGGAGAGAGAGAGACATAGATAGGAAGGTAGAGTAAGCATGTTGCTGCTCCCCGGCTGTGGTGCATGTTGTTGGGTGTTATCTCTTTGTATTCCTGCCGTGTCTCTGCTTTGGCCAGATAAAACACAAGCCCAGACAGCGCAATCCCCGTCGGCATCATAACTGCGTCTGAGATTAACCTCTTCTCAAGCAAAAGGATAAGGGAGGGTTGAGGATGATGAAGACTCTCACTGCAATCCTTCTCTGTCGCTCTCTCTCGCCACATTCACCGACTGATAAGAGGTCTACGAATCAGGGCAGAGTAAATCCACTAATGTTTGCCTTCTCTGAATCCGTCCCCTTGTGGTCTTTCCTCCCTCTCTCTATAGCATCTCTACATCTCTTCCTTCCCCCCTCCTTGCCCCAGGTCTATTCACCCTCACACTCCCCCCCTACTCCTCCCCTCCTTCCATCTTCTCCCTCCTTCTTTCTCCTTTCCTACTCCATCTCTCCCACCCTTCTTTCTCCTTCTCATTGCATCACCTCCCTCAACCTCATCAGGTTTGACAAAGAAGAACCAAACACAATACGTTAGAAACAGTATTCATTTGTCACAATCAAGGCGGAACAAAAAAGGTTCAAAAGACAAACAATAACCTCAACAACGGCATGCATGGAACACACAGAAAAGCACACAATAAAAACGTTTGGCTCTCCCCCTCTCTACTGTTCTGTCTGAATACGGGAGAGAGAGAAATAGTCACGGGTCACTGTAGGGTCTTCTCTCCTCTCTCTCTCTCATGTTCTCTGTAACCTCTCTCTCTCTCTCTCTCTCTTCGTCTGCTTTCCTCCTGTGTCTCTCCCCCGGTCTCCCTCTTTGCTCTCTTCATCTGGCCCTCTCCTGGTCTCCTCTCTCTCTGTTCTCCTCCTGTCTCTCTCCTCTCTCAACCAAGCGCAGGTGTTCCTGGAATGACAGATTGCTTCATGAAACCAAGGCCCAACTGTGTATGTCTGTGTGTGTGTGTGTGTGTGTGTGTGTGTGTGTGTGTGTGTGTGTGTGTGTGTGTGTGTGTGTGTGTGTGTGTGTGTGTGTGTGTGTGTGTGTGTGTTGGAATAACGCTAGGAAAAGCAAATCCGCAACATCATGCAAGAGCTGTGTGGAGGAAGTCAATGATTTTCAGATCTACTCTCTGTCCGAGTCTGACTCGTTTACAGCAGAGCTTCAATGTAAAGCGGGTCGCATTCACTTAATGAGCGGTAATGCCGCTGTAATGTGAGGCAACATTTTTTGAGCAGTGCTGGAATTTAGAAGGCGGCTCTTTAGCTGCACCGGTGGTTGAGCTCTTGATGGTAACACAACAAACTTTTAAAGCTCAAGTAAGTTCAAATAAAGACGCACTGCTTACAAACCAAAATGGTGGTTTGTACGTCGGGCAAAGTTTAAATTTAATTGTACTACAGTACTCTGCATTATTGCACTCCAGATAAGTAAAATAAATCATAACTCTAACTATAACTAATATAACCTTAACAAAATGTTATTATAAGTAGGTCGATTAGTTAGCTCGTGAGGAAAGTATTTTACTATTTATTTCAAGTGAGTGAATTTTCCTAAATAAATTCGACTACAAATCAAAGGAGACCGAAGTTTCACTGGGTACCGTTATTATGGCTCAACACATTTTTTTTACTGAAAGAAACTGAACAATACATACATGCCCTGAACCGTTATGAGCGAACTGAACGGTTCGCATTTTTTTACTTGAACCCTTCCACCCTTCCAGTGCATGCATATAAATATATAATGTATTTATAATAATAGATATACTTATTTATGCAAGCAGAGCAGTGTAGTACACAAGCCAGTCGGCATGTGATGTGTCAACCGCCCGTTCCAATTTTTCATCTTTACATTTATTTTATTGCTTCAATCAAATTCTTATCATTCTTATTACTGTCCTTTACTTTCTGCGGTGACACACATTTCCAATCTGGGATTAATAAAATGTATTTGATCGTATAGTAGTGATCTCTTTTCATTATCACATTACATATCTAATTGGTAGGTTAACCTGGTTTCATAACATTTATTAACAATATATTTCCGAATAACTTTGTTATGCCGCTTCTCCCAAAGAACATTTTATGCCTCGCCACGGCCGCACTTAGTAGCAGTGACCGTCAGGTCTTAGTGATAAGACATTGTTAAAGGTCCCATGACATGCTATTTTATGTATTCTTTAATATAGGTATTAGTGGGCAACTAACACAGTATTCAAACGTTCCCGAAATTCAGCCGTGGTGCAGAGTTACAGCCACTCCGAGCCAGTCGCACATTGAGCTTCCCCCAAATGCGCTGTTTTGGTGTCTGTAGCTATAATGCAAATGAGGAGGAGCGAGGCGGGTCAAGGAGGAGGGTGGGGGTGTGGCCCTGAGCAGCTTGCAGCCACGGTACCATGCGCTCTGTTTACAGTGGATGTATCGCAATGGCGAGGCGCACACAGCCTTTAGCCGTGTTCTATAAATATTCTAGAACACACGGGAGTCCTGGAGCTCTATATCTAAATATTATCATATAGCCTACATAGATATCTATATCATAAAATATATATTATAACGGCCAAAAGCTGTGCGAGCCTGTGTGAGCCTGAATCTCAAACGACCGTGTTGGGTTCTCCGACGTTCCTGGTTCTTCAACGTCCTCATCAATGTGAAGTAGACTGAACCGCGACAAGGAGGAGAAAGGGATCGTTGCCGGGCAGCGCTTAGGCACCTCTGCCTCCGGCGGTGGTCCCTCAGCGGGTCTCAAGCTGGAGACATTCGCCGCCAACAATCCCTTTCTCCTCCATGTCGTGGTTCATGTTCTTGAGGGAGTCAAAGCCAAAGTTCCTTCCCCCCCAATTCATTCTCAACCTTGGCTGAGATAACCCCCAATACGAGTCTCGTTGTAGAAATACCAGAGACGAGAGTCCGACAGAACGGTTATCCAAATAACAAGGAAGTGTACAACACTTGCGTTACAGTCCTGGAGCTCTATATCTAGAATAATATCATAAATTACATAGAAATCGTATCATTTATACATATTATCACGGCCAAAAAGCTGTGGTGCGCCTCCAGACGATATAATGAATCACAAACGACTTTGTCGGGTTCTGCAGACGTCTCTGGTTCTTTCTTCACTTTCACACCAACCTGAGTCGACGGAACCCGCGCGCTGCCTGCTGCCGGCTGCCCGCTGCCGGGCGATGGTGCCTCTCGGCAACCGGCGGCATGTCGCAGTTCATGTACTTCAGCCAGTCAAAGCCAAAGTTCCTTCCCCCCCAATTCCTTCTCAACCATGGCTGAGATAACCCCCAATACGAGTCTCGTTGTAGAAATACCAGAGACGAGAGTCCGACGTGCTATGCGCCATACGCCAAAGCAGAACGGGTTATCCAAATAATAAGGAAGTGTACAACACTTGCAGTTAACAGTCCTGGCAGCTCTATATCTAAATAATATCATATAATACATAGAAATCTTATTATCGTTTAATACATATTATCACGGCCAAAAGCTGTGTGCGCCTCCAGACGATATTATGAATCACAAACGACTGTCGGGTTCTGCGACGGCTCTGGTTCTTCCACTTTCACATCAACCTGAAGTCGACTGAACCGCGCGCTGCCTGCTGCCGGGCTGCCCTCGCTGCCGGCTGCCCGCTGCCGGGGCGATGGTGCCTCGCGGCAACCGGCGGCATGTCGCAGTTCATGTACTTCAGCATGTCAAAGCAAATGTTCCTTTCCCCAATTCCTTCTCAACCATGGCTCAGATAACCCCCACAACAGTCTCGTTGTGGAAATACAAGAACGTCAAAGAACCGACAAGAAACACTTGCGTTATAGTGTGTGTATTCACACACACACACACACACACACGCATGCGGCGCTCGAACGGTCGAGTCTCATTGGCGGGCCAACGTCTCTGGGCGGGCCAGGCAGAGTAAGGGGAGGAGCTGAGATTCCTGATGGACGTCATGAATACAGACATTCCAAATCAGGCGCACTTGAGCCTTCCTTGTTTTTTTCAAAGGCGAGCAGAACAGCTAGTTGCTTCGTTTTACACCAAACGCAAGTTTTTTAGGCCATTGGGGGGACCATAGGCAGGCCTAGGGAACTACATATTTAGTTAGAAAACCTCATAAAGTGAGATTTTCATGTCATGGGACCTTTAAGTACTTGCAAGGCGGGTCACTCCTTCTTTGTCCTGACACAAAGCACATTGATTCCAAGGACTAAAGTGCTACTGCTATTGTTTACATCGTGCTTATTCTAAAAGCGCTTTGGCAGAGTCAGCACAATGGGGACATTTTGACAAACAATATTGTGAGGGGTGTTTCAGTGAGGCAAAGAGACGGCTACAATCGTTTAATCATCCAGATACTTATGGTCCTTCAAGTGCCCCCCTGTGGTGACATGTGCTCTTTGGGTCCTTGTTGGAGAGGGCTGTTAGATCAGTGCTCATCAACAACAATCGCTTCATTAGCAAAAAAGCGGACATCATTATCTCTTACGGCCATTGTGCATACTAATCAAAGACCTTCCGACAGCAAAGGCACAGCGGTGGAGGTTTGATCGTGAGATGATAAGAGAGCGACAGAGGAGGGGGAGAGGACACCATGGGAGACCGTGTTGAGGAGTCAGTGAGTTGAAGTTAAAGGACAGAGTGAAAATGATGCAGTAAAGAGAGGTTGGAGATAAGAGAGGAAAAGAGAGGGTGATATCAGAGAGTGGGAGTTAAGAGAGATAGAGCAAGACAGAGTAAGAGTCAGAGGGAAGGAGAGGAGAGGAGATAGAGGAGAGGGATAGATAAAGGAGGGAGAACTGGCGAGTCTGAGCTCAATATTGTTAGAACAGGGTAGAGGGTTGATAGATCAATAACGATCACACTTCCCCTTATATAGATAGGACAATATATAGGGAGAAGGATGTACTGACAAACATGGATTAGATACATAGATATTTAATAAGGGTGAAAACTGATGATGGCCCAAAAAGGTGACAAGTTTTTTTGGCCAGAAAATAAAATGAGCAGGCCCCTTCCTATGAATCACGCCACATTTTTCTAAACAAACTGTGAGTCAGAGATTTTCAGACCAGTGATATTCAGACTGCTTCAGTTGGCACTTAAGTTAGCAATAAGAAAAACAATTAGAGCTGAAACGATTCATCGATTGATTCGAATAATTCGATTACAAAAAAGGATAGATTAATTTTTCTTGCCTCGAGTCATCGTTTGTTTAATTTTACAGCTGAGGTCCGAGGTTTCCCCCTCCGCGCTGACCATTTTTAGTGTGACACAACCGGCGCATACGCCACCCACATAACGGACAGACGCGGCATGTTTTGACTTGTTTAGGGGCTAACATTAGCACTTGCTAAAATGGAAGACATGAGCGAAAATAGTGAGGAGAGCCAAACGGGCAGGAGAAAGCGACAGCGAATGTCCAAGGTTTGGGATCAATTCACGTTGAACATCAATGAGAAGACCGTGGTGTCCACTGCAAGACCGAGCTGGCGTACCACAGCAGCACGACTTCCATGCTGCAGCATCTCAACAGAAAACAACCTTCTACTCGGCAGACCGGACAATGGGAAAGTAACTAAATTGGCTACTCCATGCATTTTTTAAATAAAAAATGTGGATTTAAAAAAAAAAAGGAAACAAATTGGTTGTTCATTATTAATTGACGTGTTATTTTCTCATGTTTATTTATAATTACTTTTCAATTAAGCAATGTATGTTTTATCTGATTACTCGATTAATCGATGGAATAATCGGTAGAATAATCGATTACTAAAATATTCAATAGCTGCAGCCCTAAAAACAATAAGAAATACTTGCATCTATTAGAATTTTTTATGTATTCTTTACGTGAAATGACAAATAAATAAAAGATAAGTGACGTACATTAACCCTTATCACTGTGACTGACATAAGTCCTACATTTTAAGAGAAAAGGGGTAGAATCATATGTCTACCCCCATATGTCTAAAAAATAAAAACAATGAAAGTTAAAAAAATCCCACACAAAAATGGAATCACGTTCCCAGCGCCCCCCTAGGTTGTGCGAACGCCCTCCAGGGGGCGGTATAAAGGCTATTTATTTAAGTTTCTAAAAACTGCAAAACAACCATTTTCTGAAAATTCACACAACAAGATATATTTGCAATTGTCTTCTCTTCTCTTGGACAGCGAGTTAACAGACACACAAGCGCTACAGCGCAAACATATCCCCAGCCCTCCTGTCACTCACTCGCAGTGCGGTCTCTGGCAGTGATTCGGCACTAGTCTCAATGCTCTGTGTGACGTGTTAGCTAAAGGTTAGCCAACACAGCTAACATCTCAAGTGCAGCGCCACCACGACCGGTTTAGATAGAGAAGGTAGACGGAGTAGTGATGGAGGAGTGCGGTTTGGAAGTACTTTAGAATAAAGCAAATTACCAAGGAAGGTAAAAAGATTAACGTCATATGCAAATGCAAGAACACGGTTTTGGGTTTCATAACTGTGCACATGCACAGCAATAGCGATCTTTTTCACACACACACATGTGGCGCTCCAGCACGGTCGAGTCTCATTGGCGGGCCAACGTCTCTGGGCGGGCCAGGCAGAGTAAGGGGAGGAGCTTAGATGCTGATGACGTCCTAAACAGAGACATTCCAAGTCAGCGCACTTGAGCCTCCGTTTTTTCAAAGGCGAGCAGAACAGCTAGTGCTTGTTTTGCTTGTTGAAAAAATTACTACCTGAAAAAAATAGCCTATTTTCTTTACTGGTTTCTAACCCCTCTACCGTCTCAGCTACTTTTTACTGTCTATGCGCAGTGGAACAGTGATAATACAGCGTGGTTTAATCCTGCACATGCCCAGACTCCCGTTACATCAGCTATCGTCATGATCTCTATATGACGCTGATAAACATAACCCAAGTTCGCGGGTTAACAGTTTAATAACCAACACAACACAATCAAACATGGCCGATAGCAAGAAAAAAAATCGAATTTTGTTTCATAGCCCGTTTTCCTCCTTCCTCTTGCTGTTGTTCAGTTCCAGCTACTCTGAGCGTAGTCTCCACGAAAAGACCGTTGCATTCCAAGCACAAAATATATAGGCCTAATTAGGCCTCTACGCGCGATCTGTTTTCGCGGTGTCCGCGTTGCCCGGGCCGCGGTGTCCGTGGTTCCCGGGCCATTCATTAAT
Source organism: Gadus chalcogrammus (assembly GCF_026213295.1). Lineage (NCBI taxonomy): Eukaryota > Metazoa > Chordata > Actinopteri > Gadiformes > Gadidae > Gadus > Gadus chalcogrammus. The sequence goes on from NC_079428.1 coordinate 11,617,945, forward strand.
TCGTTCCCGGGGCACGGCGGGAGTCGCGGGAGACGCGGGAGTGGTCGCGGTGCCCAAGGTCACGGTGCCCGGGCCGCAGGGTGCCGCGGCCGGGGCACGACGGGAGACGTGGCGGCCGGGAGTCGCGGGAGTGCCCGCACCGCGGTCACGGTGAATGAATGTTCAATCCAAGCATTTCCTCCTCAACTCTTCTTTCTTCCCCAATCTCTCTCCCTCTCTCCCTCCCACCGGAAGTTTAATTGGGTTTATTACAATGATGGACAGTGCTGTTAGCCCATCAGAGGTGAGACATTTGCATGTCATGAATATTCATGAATATTTTTTTATTTTTTGCACCTAAACCGACTCATTGCTATTAGTGACCAACGCAAAATCAATGAAAAACGATGCATTGACAACTTTAAGCAATATAACACGAGGGGGGGGGGGGGGGGGGGGGCGCCAGAGGATCAGGGCAAGGTCAGGGGGGTGTTTGCTCTAAAAAGGTTGAGAACCACTGCTTTATATGAACAAACCCTAAAAAATGCACTTGCCCTTTCGGGCAACCAAAAATCATCTCAACTTGTCCACATATTATATTTAGTTGCCCCGGGCAAGCAGGCAACCGTTAGTGTCAGCCCCTGTATTTAAACATCAATGTGTAGTGTGCATTTTTATAAAATTTACGTGTATATGCATGCTGTATGTAGACTTCAGAATTTGATTGAAAAAATATGTAACCCTGAATTTGTTTTACCTGGTCAAATCTATTCCCCATGTATATGTGTGTACATATACACGCATGTACAGTATGTGTGTAAATGTGTCAAACAGTGTGTGTGTGTGTGTTCCTACCGTCAGTAGAAGGGGGACGGCAGGGGGGCGTAGATTTGGGAGAGGGAGGGCAGCGGGGGAGAGAGGGACGAGTTGGGGTACGGGGAGGTAAAACAGGGGGTCAAGGCTCTAGAGCTGTAGCCCAACCCAACAGCACTTAGAGGGGGAGAGAGGGGGGCTGGAGAACCAGGACCATTATCACCAGACAGCCAGGAACCGTCTAGAGAGAGAAAGAGAGAGACAGAAGGGGAGAGAGCGAGTGACAGGGAGAAAGGGAGAGAGAGGGGGATTTGAGAGACATTTAAATTCAGATTACTTTATTGATTCTGGGTGAAATTGTTTCTGTTGCGATCACTCTGCTCAAGATAAAAGGAAATAGGAAATAGAATAAATCAAAGTTAAACATATAAAGCATATAATATTTTTTTAAGAACTTTAAGCCAATAAGCATGTATAGCATATTATTTACAAAAAATTGTAAATAATACAATTGTGCAAAGAAATGCTTGTACATACGTTCAAGTGGACATAAAGTATGCATATACTTAAAATAATCATCACTATACGAGTGTACGTCATGTACTTATATGCATGAACTTACCACAACTAATTTCTAGCTTTTTATATGTAGGTTACAGATCATGAACATTATATATTAGGGTTGCCGCGGTATACGGTATTACCGGTGTTGAGGCCAACACCGTTTACTCGGTGTTGCACAGCGGCAACACCGATTATTATTATTTTTTTCAGTAATAAAAAACAAATTCAGTAAAAATGAATAATATAATTATAATTAAGAAAATTTAAATGCATAGAATAGGCCAGAGTTCTGCTCTGTGCGGGAGAATTGTCGCGCCGAGAATTGACGTGCTTCCTTACAAGACCGGTAACCATAGCAACGCCGGTAAACAAACCCCGCGAAGCCCAATCCCTACGTGAGCTCCCCGCACTACGGCCATCCGGAGACGCACAGAGCTTTTGGCCATGATATTATGATATATAAAATTATATTATCCTAATATATATAGAACGTTATAAGACGCCGAGAATTGGCGCGCTGCCAGCCGCTGTCACCGAGTGTGAGAGGAGAGTTGACGGAGAAGATGGCGGTTGACCTATAGTTTCAAAGTTAATACCGTTTATACCGGTAATACCGGTGTTGACACGAGCGTATTACTCGGTGTGAAAATGTCCACACCGCGGCAACCCAAATATATATTCATTCTTTTTTTGGGAAAACAAAATGAGGCATGGTTGTGTTTTATTGGGTGAAGATATCCGGAGTGCTAACAAGACAAGCTCAGATGGTGACAACAAATCAATCTCAATGCAATCTAAATGCTACCTGAGTGAGAAATGGAATTGTTAAAGTGACCGAAAATTTTACTTTCTGAGGTTTTTTTAACATTAATATGAGTTCCCCTAACCTACCTATGCTCCCCCCAGATTGATGGGGAAGTGGAAGTACCAGAGACGTCGGAGAACCCGACGCAGTCGTTTGAGATTCATAATATCGTCTGGAGCCGCACACATCTTTTGGCCGTGATAATATATAATATATGATATAGATATCTATGTATAGTATGATATTAATTAGATATAGAGCTCCAGGACTCCCGTCGGAGCACCTGGAGTGTTGTAGAATATTTACAGAACACGGCCAAAGGCTGTGTGCGCCTCGCAATGCGATACATCCACTGTAAACAGAGCGCATGGTACCGTGGCCGCAAGCTGCTCAAGGCCACAACCCTACCCTCCTCCTTCAACCGCCTCTCTCTCCTCATTTGCATTAAAGCTACAGACACCATAATGGCGTGTTTGGGGAAAGCTCAATGTGCGACTGGCTCAGAGTATCTGTAATTCTGCACCACGGCTGAATTTCGGGTCTTCAAATACTGTGTTAGAGGCCCACTAATATCTATATTAAAGCATCCATAAAGTAGCATGCCATGGGACCTTTAACAAAGTACTACCCATTGAATTCTCATGGTTTACAGCAGTCTTTCCCAAAGACTGGGTCGCAAACCACATATGGGTTGCTGGATTTTTTTTTTTTTCCACATTAACATTTGAAAAAAAAACTTTCAACAAGAACCATGTCTTTGATAGTACTGAATGTTTGTATTGTTCTGATAATTTTGAATATAACATTGAATCTAGTTGAAGGCTAATGTACATTGTGTTTGTTTTAATGATGAGAGGAAATTACAACAATAAGATAGCCAAAACAAGGAGATGTTAACTCTGCCTAAATGCATTTCTTTGGTGTCATTAATAAAGTATTTAATGTGTGGATTATGTTTTCAGTAACAAGTGAATAAAACAGAGTTGAGATTCATCTCTTCCAAATGGCTGGTTTAAGTTCATTCATAAGGGGATTGGGAATTGGCAGTGAAAACTTCAGGAATGTTAATTAATGCACAAATTTGTTCTTCTCACGATTTTATACATAAGGCCTATTGTGATTTGGGTCGCGATGGTTTGTAATTAAAAAGAAAATGGGTCCCCTGAAATGTTTGGGATACACTGGTTCACAGAATACTAGCTTTTCCCTTCCCACTACTTACCTACGTATACGTCTGCTAGGGGAATAATGGAATATTGAGGGGGACAAGAGTATAGTTTACAACTTCTTAAAGACCCAGTTCCCGTTGACTTTGCCCCACAGGCGGGATTTAACCACTAACGCCTCGTGCCCACTGCCTCCGTCCGTTGACTGATCCCCATTGACTTTGAATGGGGACGGATGCGCATGCATTGTGGATCCGTGCACTGAAGGGCTCGTCAAAAAGTTTAAAAATGTGTAACTTTTCCGGCAGCGACGGATCCGTCATCCAATCAGATCACGTATGCAAATTTAAGCACTGACACTACTCGGGCTCTGACGACCCTGGAAAGCTCCCCCATCCGTCAGCCACGCCTTCCGACGTCCTTTGACTGACGGTGCAGTGGGCACGAGGCATAAGTCAGAGCCGTCAGGTTAGCTTTGGGTCGCTACTTAACCATGTGGGGAAACACACAGTTTCTTTATCATTATTTAGTGTTATTGAGTTACATATAGCATGCAGGCATTCCCTCAGGCTGACTCTGGTCAGTTAGCATTAGCAGACTGACAGGCTAGCCTGAACTTCCCTGCCCACATGCACAGAACTCCAATGTTCCCTACTATAGGAAGGTACCGCTCACTCTGACTGCATATGTACCCCATGTACCCTTTGGGATCAATAAGGTAAAATCCTATCTTTATAATTCCTCAAAGAAGATGGACTGATGGAGCATGAAGAGAGTCGGTTGAGACAGGGCCTTTGGTTGGTTCTTTATGGACTACACTTGAGAATCAAGGCATCTGGTTGGCGTTACATGGAGTTTTGCTGTAACTACCATATTTTCCGCACTATAAGGCGCACCGGAGTATAAGCCGCAGCAGCTAAATTGAAAATGTGTACATATATAAGCCGCACTGGACTATAAGCCGCAGGTGTTTTAATGTTTAATTACCATTAGGGCTGGCCCGAATGCAATTTTTCAGGCTCCGAATACTCGTTGGTTTTTCCGAGCGAATATTCGAATACTCGTTCCAGAAAAACACACCATTAAAAACAACATTAATAATCCCTATATACCTGGAACCAATTTTGACAGTATCTGCATATTTTGTTGAAGATTTAATAGCTTTTGAACGTTAATTAGTAGGCCTAAGTGGGTTGAAGTTCCTTTTTTTTCCCCGTGAAAGCGAACAGCTGTTGTTCCGTTCCAAATCAGCTGTCCTCTGCCATCTCGGACCTTACGGGAGCTTTTCAATTCATCCTGGAACGTGAATCTTTTCAGGGAATTTGTAAAATAAATCCATAACAAATAACGAATATTGATTGTCTTATGAGTCGATATTATATCCATTATATTGCCCGGGCATTCCCAAGACGCTCACGCTCTGCAGCAAGCCAGTCACAGTTGCTTAGTGCGGCGCTGTACAGCGAACGTAAAAAAACAACTAAGCTAGAGTTAACATTTCGCTAAGTATTACTTTTCCTCCCGAGATCCCGCTAATGTTGTGATATAAAGTAAAGGGAAACAAGATATCTATTCTTCCTCCACCTCTCTCGCTTCTCTGCTTGGTGTCGCTGACGCTTAGTTTGCCTCCCTCGCTCTTGTAACGTCATGTACGTGAAAAAAACAACAACCAAGCTCCGAATACTGATTTAAGCTTCAAATACTAATTTTCCGAACGAGTATTTTTTTTTTTTTTAAATTACGGTTTTCCTGTCGCCTTTCTACTCTGCATTCCTATTAGCTATATGAGCTCCTCCCTGATCCAGAAGGTTTAATTTTGCCTGACTGCAATTAAAGGACGGGTGTCCCAAAACTACTTGCGGCTTAACACATGGAAAACAAGGGCTGATAATCATAGGCCACAAGCAACAACAAACAGTGTTTGAAGACGTGACACTGTGTTTTGAAGGCTCTGCAATCTTCCTGTGTCAAAAATATTGCTGTTTTGTTAAACCCTATGCCTTCTTTTGATGAACACGTAAAAAGTATTACCAGAACTGAGTTTTGTTCATCTTAGAAACAATGCTAAAATTAGACCAACGGTATCCACAGAGACGCTTATCCACGCATTTAAATAGTCTAGACCAGATTACTGTCATTTTCTGTTCCGCGGTTTACTGAACTACACAATGGAAAGCCTCCAGCTTGTGCAGAACACCACTGATAAGACAAGAAAATTGGACCACTTAATTGCTTTTCTCTCCTTATTCTGCGTGCTTCCAATTAATGTCATGTCAGATTTAAGGTTCTGCTGCTTACCTATAAAATCCTTCCAAAATCAGCACCATCCTACTTGAAGGACCGTAATATAAATGTTAATTTGTTTAAAATTGCTCTTAAAATGTTTGCTTGTAATACTACTGTGTATGTCAATTATGGGAGTAATAAGCACTCCCCCAATCTGCGCTTCTTCTCAGGGTGTCTCCCTTCATAATTAAGTGAGTTTTTCCCCTCTGGGGGCTTTGGTTAAGGGGTGTCTACTGCCTGTGAAGCCCTTTGGGACTGTATCTGTGATTATGGGCTATACAAATATAATCGACTTGTCTTGACCCTCTCTCTCTCTCTGTTATTAAGATTATATTTCTTATCGGGGTCGGGACCTTCAGCCCTGTGCTGGAATACAGCACAGCCTGGAGATCATAATCCACGCCCCTCCCTGGCTCATCAGAAGGCTTAATGGAGCTCTGGGTGATCTCCACTAATGTTAAACTACCTTGAACTCCAAATACAGTGTGTTGGTGTGTGTGTTTGTTTCTAGATGTGTGTTTCTATATCTGGGTTGGTCTGTTTCTGCATGCATGCTTATTTGTACATGAATCCCCAGTTTAGTGACCTGTTTTAACATGTCACGATAACACACGTGTCAAATATGACATCTACGCAACATTTTACACAATGTGGCTGTGCGAAGATTATATAACAGCATGAATTATATATATATATGTTCTATTCAAATACAGGCCCTGAGGAGTGTTGCTGTTTATTCAACAATGAGCAAAACCCTTCCTGGATTACAACCAAACTCCCACATGCAGCCAGGCAGCCAGCACTGCTGCACACAAGCTATGTGTTCAGTGTGTGTGTGTGTGTGTGCGTGCGTGCGTGTCTGCAAAATGTGTGCATATGGATAATGGATGCATACGACATGTATGTATTTGTATATGTGTAACGTGTCTGTATATCCATGTGTGTGTTTGTTTGTGTGTGTTTGTACAGTAAGTGTTTATGTGTATGTGTGTTGATGTGTAGTCTTAATTGCAGTGTTTACAAAGCTAATGTCTTGCTTTGGGCAAGGGGGAGGGATTTGGCTTACTCAAAGTCTAAAAAAAGGACAAATTAAATGAACTTCCTGTGTGTTAAATAGGAAGTAGCCAACCAGACGCCTGGACATGCCCCTTGATTTGGCTAGAGACGACACACAGACAGACGGACAGACACACACACATTCTGGAACTCAAGTATAATTGCAAAAACACACACACACACACACACACACACACACACACACACACACACACACATCTTGACAACATGAGAATCGCGATTACTTTCATGCTTAGAATTGAGGTCACGATTCTCTCACAATTTTCAATCAAATAATTTACCTGATACAGAAGGAATCATAACAATGATGGTGCCTGATAAAGGACCGTCACAGCAACTTCAGACAACAGAAAGGGAACCATCCAGGGACCCACACAGGTCCAGCATTTAACCAATACTCACAAATAACGTGACGGCACAAATAACGGCATTAAAACATTGATTATTAAAATGCTTGATGATTTAACGACCTGCTGCTGTGGATCCTGCAGCAACTGCCATTTTTTCCCATTATTTTTTAAAAACAGCTTTGACAACAGCCCATGTAATTACCGTATTTTCCTCACTATAAGGCGCACCGGATTATAAGGCGCACCTTCAATGAATGGCCTATTTTAGAACTTTTTTCATAAATAGGGCGCGCCGGATTATAAGGCACAGAGACTAGAAGATACTGCAGTCAAACGTTTGACTGGGGTTGCGTTATGCATCGACTAGACCGAGCTGTGCTAAAGGGAATGTCAACCAAACAGATAAAGTCAAACTTTATAGAGCATTCCGACTACTCCGTTCACTCCCATGGTAATGATGTTCAAACGTTAATGTGCATATTAACAATTTCTCCCAGCCTTGTTCAGTTGTAAACATGTAAAAGAAACACAGTCTGATACTGCTAATTCAAACGATAGTGCATAACTAAACATTATTCAGTTACGTATAACACGTAAAGCTCACTTTTTCAGTTCATTCCCCGTCCACGAATCCCTCAAATTATTTTTCTTCAGTGTCCGAATAGAACAGTTGGGCGAGTACGGCATCCAGTATGCCCGGCTCCCTCTCGTCATTATCCGAGTCAGTGTCGCTACTGGTGCCTGGCAGTTCAGTGATTATTCCTGCCTTCGTGAAAGCTTGGACCACAGTTGAGACTGATATATCAGCCCAGGCATCCACAATCGATTGTCAAATAGTGGCGTAAGTCGCCCGGCGCTGTCTCCTCGACTTGGTGAACGTGTGTTCGCCTTCTAAGGCCCCGTCCCCACGAAACGGCCGATTTTTTGGTGAAACCGCATAAGTCTTGTGCGTTTCGGCCGACCGTCCAGACGGAGCAGGCGAATCCGGTGCCCGAAACCGCACATTTCTGAAACCACCCTCGGAGGTGGTTTCAAATCTATCTGGACCTATGCGGCTTCGTGTTAGGATTCGTGTGGATGCCTGAAACGCAAACGATGACGTCATTAGCCCTCAACCAGCTCTGGGACGTCAGAGTTGCGTTGAATTTTTTATTTATTATGTAATTTTTATTCTTTTTGTAGCTTTAAATAAAGCGCCTTGATAAATGTAATTACTACATTAAAAAGTATTTCTGCTCAATTTAAAAGGTTGAATCTCCTCGTGAATGAATGTTTGTATACAGCGAGCAGGCTTGATGCGCTCCACTTTTTTCTGTAGAGAACCAGCGCCTTGAATATTTACGACAGCGTTTCTACAGCTCGATGCGGTTTCGAAATGACTCCGTCTTTACGGAGATATCCTTGAACCGCATAAATCCAAATTGGATCGTTTTCGCCCGTTTCGGCTCCGTGTGGACGGGGCCTAAGTATTCGTGGTTACGCCATATATAAGGCGCTCAGAATTGTAAGGCGCCTTGTCGTTTTTTGAGAAACAATTAGAGGCTTTTGAGTGCGCCTTATAGTGCGGAAATACGGTATTGAACAACTGTAGCATATACTTTTCATTCATTGTTGATTGGGATTTATCATTGCACACATGGAAACAAGTTTATCAGTGGGACAAATAAATTGAACCAAAACGACAATTAAATCCCAATTTTGCAAAGGTAGCGTAAACAGTTCCAAGTCTTCCCTCCCAAGCTCAGCCCGGAGGTCCAGCTACCGCGGACAGCGCTGTTATAAGTAAAAAAAAAAGCCTCGTTTTCGATTCCCATAGAACTATGTTGACATGTCAGTACTATGGCTCTAATCGTTTAGCTACGCAACACTTGGATTATGCCATTTAGAGAGATAATTAATTTGGGATTCACTCTCGCTCATTTTCCAAGCGGTGGAGCCAGCAGTTCGTTTCACATAAAGCAGAAGGAATTAGCAGAGAGCAGCCTTGTCCTATAGGTTTATTGATACTATAATAGATTCAACTACCAGGGGGATGTGTGAATAATGTTGTTATTATATCTTATGTATGCAAATCTACAAAATAAAACCCACAGGTGGGGAGAATGAAGCCCGTTCTCCAGTGAGATGCAGGCTGGTTATATCCTATAACCCAGATCAATGAACAGGCTATATATATTTGTGTTTAAACAGCCTCCCTCGATTGAGAGTCGGGCAACTTTAAGTAGGGATGGGCAACGATCGTCGAATAGTCGAATACTCTGAGTCACGTAGAATATCATATAATGAATGTGACTAGAGATAGACCGATATGTTTTTTTCAGGGCCGATACCGATTCCGATTATTAGTAGTCAAGGGGGCTTTTGCAACTGAAAATTTAAAAAAAATAGTTCCCTAGTTAAACAGCCATTATTGACAGACAGTTTTCTCTCAGACAGACGGTCTGTTTCTTATGTGGCTAACACACACACACACACACACATACACTTCTCTAGCCATCCCCTCATCGTGCTTCCCTGTAATAAAACAAACTGAATTTTACTCTCTCTCTCTCACACACACACGCACTTCTTACTTTTATCATTGACTATTTCCCTATCAATATTATCAGCAACCTTGTTTCAAGTGATTAAACTGTTTGAAAACACTAAATAGCCTACAGCATCTTCACTTTAATAATCAGTGTTTTTCATAGGAACAGACAGATGCTGCTAACGTATTGGGCCTCACAGTAACGTTAGTAGTTGTGAGTTGTAGAGTTTTGCTAGTCTGCTGAGCGTCTAGAGCCAGAGAAGGAGAAAGCGGACCGCTGGGATAACGTTACGCTAAAAAATAATCAGCCTTCACCTTAAAGCCTAATAAGGGTTCGAGGGGCTCCGTGGTTACGCAGTTGGATAGCGCATTAAGCAGTTGTAGAAGTATAACCACCGCTTAACCATATCGATATTAGGCTACTGTAACAAGCCCAACACTTGCCTGCTTGCCTTGCAAATCAAAGTTTTCCGACTATTTTTCTTACCTTCTTTCTTAGGTGTTGAAGTTACTGAGTTGGAAGTTTAACTTGTTCTGCACATCTCGCGCTGCCAATGCCTGATGTCACTTCTGAGTCAAATCACTCCATCATCTCTTTGAAATTCCATATTCCACGAGTGGTAGGCTACAATGACTGGCTGTTTTAAAATATAACTTATACGAAACAAAATAACCCAGGCAGTTTCATCTACGAGACGTTAAAGCTTCTTCCAATACTGACAGCTGTCTCATAACTTGCAGGTTTGTGGAGACGCGACATGGGACGGATCGTCACTTAATTTAAACTTTTTTGCTTCCGTTAGTGTGTGTGTGTGTGTGATAGAGACAGAGACGCCAATTTACTGCCTGATGAGAATTGGATTATTTCAAAATGTGCTTGGAAGTAGGTAACGACATTTAACAATGTGTATATATTTTTGAATTTCGTTGGTTAAGCCGCCAACCGCCCGAATTTAATTAAAATATTATTTTTTGTCACGTCACCCGCCCGATCCGCGGTTTTACCGCGGAGTCTGCGGTTGCAACCGCCAACCGCGCATCTCTACTGTGCATGCACAGCTTTCACTACTGATTGGCTGTTACCCGTCGTGGCTCTGCGTGTAACCAGAGCGTGTAACCAATCAGATGGTTGGGACAATGCTGGAGGCAGCGTAGTGACAGCAGACAGAGAGGCGCGGCTGCATCAGAGCCAAAATAAGCACGTTTTAAATTGATCTCTTATCAGCTGTTGCGTCAAATGCCGAATATCGGCGCCGATAATCGGCCCGGCCGATAATCGGTCGATCCCTAAATGTGACTACCGTTATTTATTACACGGCTCTTCTCAATGCTGTTGAACACTACGGTCACTTGCATGGGCCTCCACAACTTCCGATGGTGAATCATTTTTTGATAATTCACAGTTGCAAAGCATATAATGACCGCTGTCAAGGATTTTTTTTTTTTTTTTTTTTTCGTATCACTCCGGAAGTAGTCCGGTAACTTATCAACCCCAGCGTCCTCAGTTGCTAAGCGACGTCAACGTCTTTGGCGGTTAATCGACACTACGAATGCTGGTAAAAATAATAATAATTATAAAGACACACTGTGTGAATTTATTTTTTTGGCCATGGTTTCCATATGCTAAAGACGTGTCTAGTTCACCGTCATGCAGGCTGTGGTCAGTAAAAAAAATAGCGATCTGTTTTTGGCGCATGTAGGCCTATCTGCCTAAGCCCAAATTGAAATAATTTTGATGTTGATGGCGCAGCTGTTGGAATAAACAGATCATAAAAGCCTCCCCCTGTGTCATTGTGTGTGCGTGTATACGAGGTGCGTGTGTGCAGAATTCTTGATTGACCGATGTTCGAACATTATTCGAATACTCAGCGAATAACCAATAGTATTTTTGCCAGAAATGCACATCCCTTATTTTAAGAGGAATTAAGTAAATGCAGGACAAGCATTAATTGTCTCAGTGACTGAACATAATGAAGGCGCGTCTTTTCCACAACTCGTCTTGTGCATAATCGTTTTTTGAGCCACGTGACCGGCTCCTGTAATTGTTAGTCGCCCTCCGACAACAAGATACTGCTCCTTCGTGCCACTCGTCTCTCAATCAAGTGTCTAGTGGGCGCACATGGTGTTATTATTGCAATTATCGTCCAGAGCAACCTAATAACTTTACAACACTTCAAACCAAATTGAATACCAATGCTGAGCTACACTAGTTTGTGTCCTAGAGTTGCACAGCCAATTAAAGTTCACGGAACACGGTTCATACTCCAACTTGTGTTCCTCTTATACACTTACTTTTTATTATTTTTACTATTATTATTATTATCATTATTTAAGTCTCAGCTTACGACCCGAGATGTACTTGTGTTTCTCATATACCTTTACGTTCTCTTATATTGCACTGTTGGAGGAGCCCAAAACTAAAGAATTTCATTGCCAGCGACTGCTCTGTAATTGTTGTGCATATGACAATAAAACCACCTTGAATCTTAAATCTTGAATCTTGATTTGGGGTTGTAATCTGGTAATGATCTGCCTACTAACGGGCAGGGGCTCTATCTTACTCATTGTGACTTTAAGGATTTTCCTGTTATTAGTTTTGCCCACAGACTTCTGCGAGAAAGCCATTCAATTACCGCCCTCGATGGGGAGAATAAGGATCATCCCCGCTGCTGTTTGCAAAAATCTCACTCCCATTAAGTTTAGTCTAATTCTTACTTTTTTGTCTATGCGGGATACACACTAGGGGTAAAACGGATCAGTGTGTCCACGGTTCGGTTCAGATAACCGTTTTGGGCCTCGGTTTCGGATACGGTTCGGATTAGGATCATGTCCGTGGTAGTAAAAAGGCACTTTTTTTTGACGGAGGGTTTGGGGGAGAAACACAAAAATGAATGAGACCCACAGGCTATTTGCAATGTGTTAATTGACTGCAATCAGACAACTTGCAAGGCTTTTTTTGTGCAATAAATGTTCCCCTAAATGCATTTGAAAACATGGTGCACTGAGTGTAACATGTAAGGGATAACGGCCGACGAGGCTTAGAACTCTGGCGACGAGCGCAGCATGAAGCCAGAGTTGCCTCTACCTGTCCATTATTTCCATCGAACCGGTCGACCTCGAAGGCCGTTATCCCGCTTATCACCCGTTTGTATTTATCTCCCGTATATTTAGAATATAATTGTATCAATTACTTTCTTTAAATTTAGGAATCGTGCGCTTGAACTTCAGAAAACAACCTATTACAGCTACCTCATTGGCTCGGGCAGCACTGGAGAGAATGCATTCCGCTGGGTCCTAAACACCCTTTCGTATCGGACGTAGGCTACAGTAGGCACAATACGCTACATAAGGCAATGCCTTCATGAAACCGAAATCCGCGGATCACCGGAATGCTCCGAACTGTGGTAAACGAACCGAACGGATTCGGATACAATTCGAATCCGCTGCAGGCCTAATATACACACACACACACACACACACACACACACACACACACACACCAACAGCAAGAGGTATCTTAATAATTCAAAAACACTCTATATGCAAAATATATAAGGCCAACAATAAAGACAAATTAAAAGAGGCTCACAACATAAACAACTTGCAAACACACACCTACGCTGGCAGGTTTGTGTAGGTTTCAGTGCCAGTGCGCATACAATCTATGCATGTTCATCTCAATATGCTGTGTTGACACTAAATAGGATCTCATACACACAGCCTTATTTATTGTTGCAGATTAAATACAAAATTATGCAAAAAATACTTATTGATTTCGAAGGAAATTGAGACTTCCAATAGCAGACAATCAATTATAATAAAATTAATTAAATACGGCAGTGTCACATCAAGAGACGTGCTTAACTGTCAGGCAGTGAATAACGCAAGAGAGCAAGAGAGAGTGAGAGTGAGAGCAAGAGTGTGAGCAAGAGCGAGAACGAGAGCGAGAGAGTACAGCAAGGGAGTGTGATTAACTAGTGACAGTCACTAATTTGCGACTGTCATTCAAGTCATGCAATCGCTCTACTAAACAAGACCTGATGAATTGCTGTGATCAAGCACCACTTGTTTGTTTAATGTTCAGTGTGCGTGCGTGCGTGCGTGTTAGTACTAGGCTCAAAAATTATACAAAACAAATGCTGAAATTACTATTCATATGCGCATTTCCTTTTTTTGGGATACATTTTATGTTTTTGCTAATGTAAGCAAATCTCTCCCTTCTCGCCTGGGCCTACCCGCATGTGAAAACTAAATGCTTTTGACACGTCACGCCTGATGAACAATAAAGTTTTCCACACACTTTAAAAACTATTTACATTATCCGTGATGCGCACATTGCAGCCTATTTCTATAATATTGCGCCGGTGAAAGGATAGATAGAATACTCCAATACAGCCTAGTAAAGAAAAGCTTATGCTCCGTCCTTTCAGCAACATATCCTATGTATTTAGAGGATTCAATTATACTGGAGTTTTACTGTTTAATCTTAATAGTGTAGGGAATGGCAGTTTGCGGTTGAGGTGGATTATTTTGAGCTTTCTTTAATAAATGCATGTTTTGGAGCCGTTTGTTTTTGAGGTTGTTTTCCTGTTGAAAAAAACTGAAATAGGCTTTCACGCTTTGGTAGAAAGTTGGTATCCAAAAGAAAACTGTTAAAAGACAACTGCACACCTGCATGTTATCCAAAACCAACTGCGTTCAGTTCAATTCAACTAAATTATATTGTTTTTATTTTATTCTTGAATGATAAAAATCACAGCGTACTATTGCATTCTATGTAAAAGAGCCTTACAATGTGCATCATGAATCAGGTCTCTCCATCATCCCGGACAACGCAGCTAACTAAATTAACGCCATCAAGAGCACGTTAGTATGATATCATCATGTCAAAATATTATTATTTACTTAGCAAGAAAGAAATATTTATTGATAGAATGCTCTCTAGTAGACACAACTTTTAACAACCACATTCTGATAGAGGCATTGGCAATGCATAAACATGTGTGTACAGTGTATAGTAAATACTTATAATAGGCTAAATTTGAGCATTACAAATTTAAATTGAATATCAAAAATAGCAAGGAATGTAATTCGGATGGGTCAATCAAACAGTATGATTGACAGCTCTTGCACAAACTTCAATTCCAGAGTGTGTGCGGGTGTGTGCGTACCTTGGCCCCAGAGTGTGAGCGTGGGTGTGTGTGCGTACCTAGGCCCGAGAGTGTGTGTGTGTGTGTACCTAGGCTCCAGAGTGCGTGCTGTGCAGCCAGCTCCCTTGCATCCTCCACCAGAGCACACAGCTTGTCTGGCAAGTAGCTGTTCTGGGTAGAGACCAGCACCACCTACACACACACACACACACACACACACACACACACACACACACACACACACACACACACACACACACACACACACACACACACACACACACACACACACACACACACACACACCCACCAGTGGGAGAGTGCGTGTTGATGGATTGCCACAAGTATAAAATATGAGTGTGGTCATCCATCACAGTGGTAGATTGATGAAGGTGCGGACAACAGGGCAACATAGATGACACATGTTCTCTGACACAGTAAACCTCACGCTGGATCTATGATCTGTTGTGGAAGATCTACAACACGTATGGTATAAAAATATAAGTGCTGTCAAGCGATTCAAATATTTAATCGCGATTAATCGCATTAATGTCATAGTTAACTCGCGATTAATCACACATTTTTTTCTATTCTAAATATCCCTTGATTTCGCGCTGCTATAGCCTTTTAGTGAGATCCGAGAGTGTTGAGAAGGACAGTAATAAAATATATTTGGTAAGATGGATATAAGAGAGACCCGCAATGAATTAAACCCGGTCCACTTGACATCAGGTAGGTGCATGACAGTGGTACCATAAAACTTCAATAGCCCAGGCTTTTATTTGTTTCAATCACTGAACTTTCGAACAAAACTCTTGCTCAGCAAAGATGGGAAATACTATAACATTTATTATTTAAACCAGTATGAATATTCCTACCGTACGTAGGCCTATACACATTACCAGGCTATCGAATAACGCACGCACACACACACACACACACACACACACACACACACACACACACACACACACACACACACACACACACACACACACACACACACACACACACACACACACACACACACACGCGGTGGCGGAGTGCTAATTGGGAGAGTCGGGAGAATTCCCGATGACCTGTTACATTTCGGGCTGACTTACTGATTACTGAGGGATAACAATATTGCATTTATAAAAGTTCCTTGCAGCGCCGTCCGGCAGCCTGAGCTGTGCGCCCGCAACCTCTCACTCACTCAACAGACGCAACACGCACAAACTGTCAACGTCGCAACCAAGACGATTTTGGGGAGTAACTGAGCGGCCCCTCCCGAAGTGGTAGAGCCCAGGTCAGCCTTGAACTGCGATTGGTCGGAAAGACGCAACAGCATTGAACTCACGTGCAGGCTCGAACAGAGTGACACACGAACACACATAGTTTTAAGGAGTTTTTCATCCACTCCGTATCATTGCTTGCCTCAACAAGTTTGTGCGGCGTGCTTGTTGTTTTGTTTCCGGTGTAGCTAGATCCGGTATGGTGTTGTAGTTTTTCTAACGTGACTAGTTGTTGCTAGACAGCAGGTGAAAAAACGTTTGTGTTAACGCCGTTAATAACGCGTTAAATAGACAGCACTAAAAATATATATGTATCTTTCTGGATTAATACTCTCAATCTTGATATATTTAGGAGTAGTAGTTGATCTTTGCTGCAAAGAGCGTTGTTTTTAGTAGGGACACTAGGGACAAAAATGCCTCATCAAGCTGAAAATGTATAGAAAATAAGGTAATTTAAAGCAACATATTGTATAAATGAACCAAGCCATCTCTGTCCTCTTACAAAGTGACACGAAAGGTCTGCTGAATGGGAAATTGATTGATCTGCAACAACTTCTATGCTACATCTAGCTCTGTCTCATTCTCTCTGCCTAATAGTGTTATTATTAAATAATGGTGTTGGGTAGGGCTGAACGATCTATCGTTTTCGACCGAAAATCGCGATCTCAAGCATTACGATTTTGGGATCGTCAAAGCTGCGTTTTTTTTTTGTCGTTGTTTACAAAAGTGCAATTATTTTGATGCTGATGAGCAATTGAAGCAAGTTTACTTAAGAAAGAGGGCTCCCTTTTTATTTGACTTTTTTGGTTGTTGTTTCTTGGGTACTTGAATAAACAGTCTTGCATTTGAAATCTGTTGCCAGCAGTTTTCATTATTGCATTACCTTAATGGAATTCATTGGTTATATTCATTTATACTGAAACTTGACCAAAACAATATTGAGTATTGTCTGACCTTGTATATATGCAGTCATGACTTTTTTTGTGTGTTGAGATTGTTTCTATATTCTTCCTTTATAGTTATGAATAGATAAAATATAATTATAAAAGCAGTATCTTGGGTCTCAAGGTGCAGTGCAATTAGTATTCCAGCTCTATACTATATATCAACCTTAAATATTAGCAGTATCTTGGGCCCAGGGGTGGAGAAGAGGTAGTAGTCTGGAGGGCTCCAAGAATGCAGATAGCAGAAGTGTTCCAGGAGGCTGACGTAACTGGACATCTGGTAGGGCTTCAGGGCTTGCAGGCTGCTTGGGGAGAGGGGCGTACCCGGAGGGAGGGGGAACACCCTCTGAGCCCCATCTCCCGACCCTGGGGAGAGACAGGCCCCGGGTTAGAGATCTGGGCATTATTTTCCAGTTCAGTCACTTAGCATTTAGACCCTTTTATTCCAAGGGACTTTAGCGTAATACTGAAACCAAACAAAGAATAAAATTCAAAGATCTTAATCTGCATTTAAATTTGGCCAGTTTGCCAAGACCAAGTAGGGTTTTCAGGAGCCAGTCCATTGGGTGGGTCGAAGTAGGGCTGGGCGATATACCGGTTTTAAAATTATACCAGTATATTTTTGAAAAGCGATATGTAGTTGAGACAATATCGCCATACCGGTATATTATTTATTATTTTGATGTTGCCTTGCGAGCGCTATTTTATAAAGCTGACCGCTGCTCTCTGAGCATACAAACCATGTTCAGCTGCTCAATCCCCCCCCCCCGTACGTAGCGTTCTCCCACCCACGGACGTTTCGCATCACAACAAAACGTTTCTCGTGAGTGCGAGAAAGTATCTCGTTCGCACGAGAAAGTATCTGGTGCGCGTATCACTGTGTGTGTGTGTGTGTGTGTGTGTGTGTGTGTGTGTGTGTGTGTGTGTGTGTGTGTGTGTGTGTGTGTGTGTGTGTGTGTGTGTGTGTGTGTGTGTGTGTGTGTGTGTGTGTGTGTGTGTGTGTGTGTGTGTGTGTGGTCAGCGTGTGAGTGCAGTGGACGAGCGAGCGGTAGCGTGCATGTAAGTTTAGTGAAGTAATGATCGAGTCCGGATGTGTGTAAAAGAATAAAGCACCCGGCAAGAATCGGTGGCCGCTTCATTCCGACCTATAAGCAGACCCACTGCCGGTCAAAGTGAAGGGTGTGTTGCCCCTGAGAGATCATCGGACCTGGAGGGAACGTGTCTGGGAGCCGACAGCAGAAAGTTGTAACACTAACCATCTCGTAGTCAGAGGCGGAGCCCAAGAAAGTAGTACGTGCCCCAATAGTGCAAGATAAAAATAAAGCACATTAATTTGAATGATTTTAGCTTGTGTGTGATTTATCGCGGGCACACACAAGCTAAAATCATTCATATTATAGAAGAGGCTGTCAAGGAAAACAGGATTTTTTGTCTCCGATGACGTCTTTGGTATCACTCCGCAAATAGTCCGGTAACTTGTCAACTCCAGCGTCTTCGGTTGCTATGCGACGTCAACGTCTTTGGCAGACTATTTCTCTGCTGATCAACACTACGAATGCTGGTTACAAATAAATTGTAAAAAGACACAGCATGAAGTTATTTTTTCATTTAGGCAAGTAGCCGTGTAATAAGCGGGATAATGTATAGAACGTCGTCGGTCATTATTGAAAATAAGCCCCTTCAGGGCAAAGCAAGACACCTCCTCTGCGCGTCGGTGACCTGTTTGCCCTGTCGGGGCTTATTTTCCCGATAATGACCAGCGCTCTATACATTTACCCTTATATATCTGTTGTTAAAGCACAACTGTGCTTCGTCGAGCAAAAAAATATAATAAACCTAAATTAATGGTTGATGGTCAATACTTGTGGCGTTGAGTTAAAACTACACACTTTATCCGTTCAAAATATCGTTATAATATCGTACATCGCCATTCGAACAAAAAATAACCACGACAGTCAAGAATTCTAACTGCTCAGTCTGTCTCTAAGCCCGTTCGCATGCTAAGTGGCGTGTGAACACAGAATGCCTATGGTACATTCAATCAATTGAAAACACTTACCCTTTAAACTTATTGACAGGTTGCTCTTCAGTTACAATTCAGAATTAAAATGGCTAAAACGCAGCCATTATCACAGCAAATAGGCTTGTCACGATAACTACTTTTGTTGAAATAATTGCTATAAACTATATTATTATCATTTTAGGACCATTATCTAACACTGATATAATAACAGTCTAATCATTCTCGTTCACCCTGTCAAAGACCAATTGGAATTTGAATGTCACAGTTCTTTTTTGCGAGATTTCTTGCCCAGATTTCAACTTTATGGCTGGAATTATTCTGTCCTAAAAGACTATTGAAACATCGATTAGCCTTGAGTATGATGTTATCTCCCCCTGGCGCTGTCAGCCTTGTGTACGTGGAGGCGCTGCCTGAGCGCCACCTCCAACTCAGAGAGCAGATGAGAGACCAGACGCATCATGACTGACAACCAAAATAGTTTGGGATTGGTGGTTCTTATGGTTGTTTTACATCAGGCACTTAATGATTAATCGACACGTAAAAGAAAGACAAAAAGAATAAGACAAACTAAATTAATTTGGTCAGAACATCCAATATGAATCGTGCAAGTGAAAAGGCCATTCAACCCTCAACCTAATATTGACTAGTGATGGGTGCTGCTAAACAATTGTTTTAGATAAAGTGGATGTCAATGGATGGCCACTTCCCAATTTCAGAATGCGGCTAAACCACAAAGGGGTTGAGTTGACTAAAATCATAGCTGATATACATCTAGACATAGACAACGTTGACATTAACCTGGGGTCTTAACAACCGGCAAAATCTTTGAATACATTTGAGACAGACAACATGCAGGTACAAGATAACAAACCAACAAACCACTGCTGCATGAGACCACACACACACACACACACACACACACACACACACACACACACACACACACACACACACACACACACACACACACACACACACACACACACACACACACACACACACACACACACTAGGGCTTTGACTTTTGCCCAAAAATCATATTCGAAGTTTGTTTGTTTATTAATATTAATATTCAAATATATTCGAATATTTATTAATATTATTTTGACCATTAAATGCCTTCAGTAATACCTGGGCTGAATCCGAATACTTAGTACATACTATTTATGTTCAGTGTCTACTACTTGACGGTCTACAGCTATGTGTAGAACGCCTAGAACGGTCTACAGCTATGCGTAGAACGCCTCTGAACGCTTCCGAACACCGCCGAAACTCTTGGAGATGACGTGTCTCCCCTCAGATGCCGGCAAAATTACCTTGATAAGTTACCTGTTTTCCGTCTTGTCATCGTTGCTATTAAATTAAAAATGTCTCTTTTTACTTAATTACTTACTTTACTTTTTTACTCTTTTTAATGTCTCGTTTTTCGCCGCTTTCTATGACGTCTTTCTAAGCCGCTGTTGGTAGTGTCGGGTCAGCCATCTCTTCTTCGTTACCAGACTCGTAGTCTGGTAACGTAGTGACCTACCGTTGTATACTGTGGCGGTAGTACGTATTCGGAAACGTTTTCCGTACTATAAATCCATAACAAATACCGAATATTGATTGTCTTATGTGTCCATATTATATCCATTATATTGACCGGGTATTCCCAAGACGCTCACGCTCTGCAGCAAGCCAGTCACAGCAGATTGGCGCGGCGCTGTACAGCGAACGTAAACAAACAACTAAGCTAAGGTTAGCATTTCGCTAAGTATTACTTTTCTTCCAGAGATCCCGCTAATGTTGTGTTATAAAGTAAAGGGAAACAAGATATCTATTCTTCCTTCACCTCTCTCGCTTCTCTGCTTGGTGTTGCTGACGCTTCTAGTTTGGCTCCCTCGCTCTGGTAACGTCACGTACGTGAAAAAAAAAAAAAAAAAAAACGAAGCTCCGAATACTGATTTAAGCTTTGAATACAAATTTTCCGAACGAGTATTCGAATATTCGAATAATTCGGGCCAGCCCTATTGGACAGACATAAATGCAGTGTTAAAGCCTGTTTCGTTTGATAGCAAAAAAACACCAAGCCAAGCTTGGATATGATTCTCTTAGCCCGGCAACCCAATGGTTAGAAGGTACAAGGATCCATTCTAGCATAGTTCCTGGCCAAGTGTTCTTGGGCAAGGATAGACCAGTGAGGTCCGTGCAGCAGAAAGAAGCTTTTAAAGCAGACATGGAAGTAGACTTAACTTGTCACGTCTCTAACAGCAACAGACAGGTCATGGTGGGATAAACATCCGGGTTGACAGCTATGATGGGCTGGCTGGGGGAAAAGCTGTGATAATCTCTTCTCAAATATCATTCATGTGTGTATCTCATCTCGTATGAATTTATCTTCTATGAATGGGCTAACACGTAATGACACACAAACACAGACACACACCCACACACACCGACACACAGAGATAACGAGTTACCAATACACACACAAACACAAACATACCTTTACATACACTTTCAAACACACAAACACACATACAAATATAGACACACACAAATACACGCCTCAACACTTCCAGCACACACCCACCTACCTTCTAACACACCGGTAAACAGAGATTATGACATACCAATCCATATACAGGGCTGTACAGTGCGACAGTTTTGATCACATTAGCTATTAAAATATATAACGTGCGAAGATAAATACAAGTCCACTCGCACCGGTGCGAAAGGGTGAGAAGAACCCGTGCCGAAAAAAAATACGTCTTTCTGTACGACTTTCAATGGCACTGCTAAGCGCGAGTGTGTGGGAGCATGATGGGAGCGATGCATGTAGGGAAATGTATTTTGAATTATAGGCTCGCCAGTTCCGCTGAACTACTAAAAAACTACATTTCCCGAACATTCACACGTTGAGGAAGAGGCTTTGTAACGGTCGCGGGAAATTCACTTTTTAAGCAAAACAGAAAAATTAAAAGGTATTTCTCTGTATTCGGAAGTTCTTCTTCATCAAATAAAGATGGAAACTTGGAAAAAAATCCACATATGGAAGAGATTGACTCGGCATCCACAAGCACGGAACCGGCACCTTCGGACGAAGCCGACTCCACCCATAACTCCGTCTCGGCCAACGGGAAAACGTACAGGTTTAACCCCCAGTGGTTAAAAACGTTCAATTCGCTGGTCTACGATCAATCCAAAAAGTCTATGTTTTGTAAATATTGCCTCAAGGCAGGGGAAAGAACATCAGAGGTTAATAAATAAGTGTTTGTTAAATTTGTAATAATTACTTAATTTTGTTGAATGTGTTCACCACTTCTGGCTGCTGATCTTTTAAAAGAGGCTCTCATAGTCACTTTACTATTTAATATGTTCATTGTCACTTTACTGTTGTTAAATTTGTTCATATTGTGTTACTTTTGTATATACACGTCCTATTCTGTTCATATAGTTATATCTGAATAATTTTAATTTTTTTGACTATAGTATGTGTGCTACCAAAATTATTTTTGTGCTACTGAATTTTTTTGCTTGCTAGCACCAGTGCTACCATTTTAAAAAGTAAGCGTACAGCCCTGATATACAGAAGCACACACATAAACACACCCACACATACATACTAGGGATGGGCACGAGTAGTAAATTCCAAACTCGAGTGAATTCCTCGAGGATCAATCGAGTACAGGTTTAAAACTAATCTATTTTTAGAATGCAACGCATCTGCATCAGGAAAAGGCCTAATGATGAACGGCAATATTACCAACCAAACATGTAATGCTTATTCTCAATATAAACAGTTCAAAACACATTTTCCTTACAAAAAGAAAATTTGCGTCTCAAAATTTAAATCACGTTTAACTAAGGCCTGTAACGGTTTAAAAAAAAATAATAACGAAACAAGTAGCCTTACCATTGCAAATAGTTTAAAGCAGCAAATAAAACGGCAGAAAATGAACTAAAAAGATACCGAGGGTTGTGATCTTCTATACACGGCCGGGATTACAGCTGCGTCTTGTGGCGGTGAAAATAGCCGACACACTTGGTTTCTGCGGGTCTGCTTTCCCGAACTCACTGTTGCGTTTCAGGTGCATATGTTGCCGCATAGTACTTAGTTATTACATATTTTATGTTTCACCTTATGATCTCCTATTTCTGTAAAGTATTTCAATACTTCGCTGCGCTTAGCTCTCACCGCAATCTCTTAACTTTTTGAATTCTGGCGTTGTGCACACGGCTTAGCACGCGCCACAGAAATTTGATACATTTCATTTGCTTTGAGCACACGGCACGCGCCAGTGGCGCCGCATAGAAAATGTATACATTTGCTTCAGAAAACTTGTCTGTGTGTGTATATGCAAACTCGAGTTTGCCTGTCCACCAACCGAGTTAATTTGCAACGAGAAGTACTTGAGCAATCGATTCCTCACGCCCATCCCTAATACATACCTACCCACACAACTCATATCAGGGATTGTATCTACGAATTGAGAGTTCTTTAGTCCAGGAAGACAGAAAGAACGAAATACTGACAATGATACGATTGTAAGATAGACAGAGTAAAACACGGGCGTTCACACAGAGGCAGGCACGAGTGAGTGAAAAATTAAAGCTATCCACACGATTCAACATCTCAGTTCGTCTGGATCACACACTTTTTTTAATCATATTTTCCCTCCCCTCTCTTACTTTACTACCATCTCCCTCTCTGTCCTATCATTTTCTGTGTGGAAACCTTGTATCGGTTTATAATGCATGGTTTGAAGAGTAAGAAAAATCTTTAGTCGACCCCCGTGGAATAAGAAGTTATAAAGACATGTCTGTCCTTGAGACAACGGACCGAAATACATACAAAAGCAGGGTATGGAAATATACAAGAAGCAGACTATTTAAGCCCCTCCACTGAATGAGAGAGGCAGCGGAGAGCTGAGAGAGCAAGACATGGAGCAATAAAGGGAAGACCTGTAACATACACCTTTCTTTTTCTCTTAACTCCCTCTCTCTAGTCCCCCCATCCCTCTCTTCCTCTATCCTTCACCTTTCTCTTCCTCCTCCTTCTCTCTACTCCTCTCTCCCTTGGTCCCTGCTCCTCTCCCTCTCTCCCCTGGTCCCTGCTCCTCTCTCTCCAGCTCTCCCCCTTGGTCCCTGCTCCTCTCTCTCCAGCTCTCCCCCTTGGTCCCTGCTCCTCTCTCTCTCTCTCTCTCCCCTGGTCCCTGCCCCTCTCTCTCTCTCTCCCCTGGTCCCTGCCCATCTCTCTCTCTCTCCCCTGGTCCCTGCCCCTCTCTCTCTCTCTCTCCCTTGGTCCCTGCCCCTCTCTCTCTCTCCCCTGGTCCCTGCCCCTCTCTCTCTCTCTCCCCTGGTCCCTGCCTCTCTCTCTCTCTCTCTCCCTTGGTCCCTGCCCCTCTCTCTCTCTCCCCTGGTCCCTGCCCCTCTCTCTCTCTCTCTCCCTTGGTCCCTGCCCCTCTCTCTCTCTCCCCTGGTCCCTGCCCCTCTCTCTCTCTCTCTCCCTTGGTCCCTGCCCCTCTCTCTCTCTCCCCTGGTCCCTGCCCCTCTCTCTCTCTCTCTCCCTTGGTCCCTGCCCCTCTCTCTCTCTCCCCTGGTCCCTGCCCCTCTCTCTCTCTCTCTCCCCTGGTCCCTGCCCCTCTCTCTCTCTCTCCCCTGGTCCCTGCCCCTCTCTCTCTCTCTCTCTCCCCTGGTCCCTGCCCCTCTCTCTCTCTCTCCCCTGGTCCCTGCCCCTCTCTCTCTCTCTCCCTGGTCCCTGCCCCTCTCTCTCCAGCTCTCCCCCCCTCCCCCCCTGGTCCCTGCTCCTCTCTCCAGCTCTCCCCCCCTCCCCCGCTGGTCCCTGCTCCTCTCTCTCCAGCTCTCCCCCCTCCCCCCCTGGTCCCTGCTCCTCTCTCTCCAGCTCTCCCCCCCTCCCCCCCTGGTCCCTGCTCCTCTCTCCAGCTCTCTGCCCCTCCCCCCCCCAGTCCCTGCCCCTCTCTCCAGCTCTCTGCTCCTCTTCCCTGGTCCCTGCTCCTCTCTCTCCAGCTCTCCCCCCCTCCCCCCCTGGTCCCTGCTCCTCTCTCCAGCTCTCTGCCCCTCTCCCCCCCAGTCCCTGCCCCTCTCTCTCCAGCTCTCTGCTCCTCTTCCCTGGTCCCTGCTCCTCTCTCTCTCTCCCCCTCTCCCCCCTGGTCCCTCCTCCTCTCTCTCCCCCTCTCCCCCCTGGTCCCTCCTCCTCTCTCTCCCCCTCTCCCCCCTTGTCCCTGCTCCTCTCTCTCCAGCTCTCTGCCCCTCTTCCCTGGTCCCCCTCCTTTCTCTCCAGCTCTCTGCCCCTCTTCCCTGGTCCCCCTCCTTTCCCTCCATCTCTCTAGTCCTTTGCCCAGGGTTTCCCCCGGTGTTTTGCAAGAATCTTTGATTCTCTATATATTTGATATTATTTAGATTTTTTACGTGTTTTTCTTCTGAACTAATTAGGGTAGGAGGCTTGCTGGGAACGTGAAAGTAATGGTTGGATAGCTCACAAGTGACATCAGTTGTTAACGGGAACAGACGAAAACAGCAGGTCTGACATTTACTCTCTACAGAGTACACGTGATGCCTGAACCTAACGCTCTGTCTTCAGCCTGCTATTTCACCATTTATCGAACATTGCGTGGAAGATATCTGGTTCCCCATTCACTGTTTGTGATGCTTGCCAAAATCCATAGTAGTCCACGCAGGTAAAGAGACGCAAAAGTTTACTTTAAAGACATGTTTGACTGCAAAACTTTTCCAGCTTTTTATGTTCTTATGTATCACAGAAACAATTGGGCACTACTTTGATCGCCAACTACAATATTCAAAGTCCCTTAAAGAGGCAAGGTCCCTTTTTTACTCTGACGCCATCAGAAACCATCCAGGAAATTCAGAACTCTTCTT
This sequence comes from Gadus chalcogrammus, assembly GCF_026213295.1. Taxonomy (NCBI): domain Eukaryota; kingdom Metazoa; phylum Chordata; class Actinopteri; order Gadiformes; family Gadidae; genus Gadus; species Gadus chalcogrammus. Next base: position 11,643,785 of record NC_079428.1, read on the forward strand.
TTCTTTCAACCATGTTCTCAAACCACAATCCCCCCACTTACCACAGAAGATCAGTGCAATCATTTCATGGATTTTTTCGAGGGGTGCAACGGATCACAAAGCTCACGGTTCGGATTGTGTCACGGTTTTTGAGTCACAGGTCGGATCCTTTTCGGATCAACGACAACAATAAAGATAACAAGACAATTGTGACTTTAAATAAAATCTTCAACTGTGTAAAAACAAAATAAAGTGAAAAATTAGGTAATAATCCTGCTTCCTTTAAGCATGGTCAATATTTAAGAAATGTGCAATCTGAGGCATTATTCCTTCTTCTTTTTAACATGGATAGGATAGTAAATAATCCGTAACCCTGGATTTACAATTCAGGATGTCTGCATTGCCTGGGGAGAGTTTAGAGTCTACACTCACCCAAGGCAATGCAGACATCCTTATCTTCTTTTTTTTTTGTTTGGTAGCGAAATACAGTTTCTGTGGCGTTTTATTTGGCATTTTGTAAATCCATTGATTTCGGTTGGGAGACTCATTGCTCATTGCAAGGGGGGTTGGTTGTAGTCTTTTCGCTCGGTTCTAGCCCTACTGTTGATACGGCGAACCGAGCGAAAAGACTACAACCAGTGTTAATTTCGTTAATGAAAAATATGACGAAATTTTTTTCCGTGACTAAGACGAGACGTTGACGAACTAAAAATAGATCTTTGATAATAAAAACTATGACAAAATGTCATTTTGTTTTCGTTGACAAGACGAGACAGGACGAAAATGTTAGTGGTGTGCTATTTGGATATTCAAAATGCACGATATTTTCCAATCAGTACACTCCCGTAAGGTTCTTATGCAACTGTTCACTCCTCCAGTAAATAGGACGGACCTTAGCTACGACTTGGCAACGGGGGGTATAGTTCACTCAGCTATGAGCTAACGTTATGCATTGTACATATTTATGATTCAAAATTTTTCCCAGTTTTTATTCCACAGATACTAGGGTCTATAGCATATAACCGCGTTGTCTGATTACTGTTTAATTCATTTTTCACAATTTACCGGCTCTCGTTTTGAAGAAAATCACCGCGCCATTCGTTTCAATGGGAATCGCCACGGTCTATACTTCAACATAAGGTGGACTTTGAAATTCGTCTCAGCCTTTATACCCAAGATACTATAGGGTTTATAGCATATAACCGCGTTTTCTGATTACAGTTTAATGCATTTTTCACAATTTACCAGCTATCGTTTTGAAGGCTGAACAGACAAGAGTACTAAAGTGTGACGTCACGTTTTAATAGCAACAGATTTTCGGTTCTACACAAACCAAATTAGAAGGGGAAATCCTATGCCACACGAACCTTTTATAGAAAAGGAACAATCTTTTTGCGAATTGATTTGTGAGTTTGCTTTACCAATGATTTAAGCAATATTGAGAATAGATTGTCTTCATATTAAAAAAACTAACGTTCACAAACTTTTCCTTTTATTCCCCAGGGGAATAAATGAACGCCTCGACATTTTTCGATTGGTAGTGATTTTCACCTCTTGAAATTGATTTATTTTAATTTTGAAAGAAACAACACATAAGCAATGGAGAACGCCACCTCTCGTTCGGTTGTTTAGAACTGAAAATCCGGTTGCCAGGACAACGTAACGTTTTCACTTTAGTACTCTATTTGAGTGGAACAACATGGCAGGTGTCCATTCAATAGGGTTAGCCTAATTGAACTGGTTTAAAAAGAGAAAACATTTTGACTAAAAGTAATGACTAAAAGTTGACTAAAATGTAAGGACTTTTCGTCGACTAAAACTAGACTAAAACTACAAAGGAAAACAATGACTAAAATGTGACTAAATATAATAAGCATTTTCGTCAAAAGACTAAGACGAAGACTATATCTAAAATAGCTGACAAAATTAACACTGACTACAACCAAACCTAAACACGTCCGGTTCCGGTTCCGGTTTACATTTCAATGGGATTTACGGAACGCCAAATAAAACACAACAGAAACTGTATTTCGCTACGATACTTGATGATGTTGTTAATACCGGAATTGTCCTCTGAACATGCGCTGATCACGTCAACGCACAACTTTTTTTTTTTATCAGCCGATCCGCGGATCACTTGCGTCCCGAACCGTGATGGTTGATCCGTACGGATCACGGGAAACCCGTGAACCGTTGCACCACTAATTTTTTCACATCGAAGATTGCACATATTCGCTCTGCTCTTTCCGGTCCACCCACCAAAACCGTTCCCCGAACACAAGTCCTGGAACCCCTCCCAACCTCCCTAGTATAAAGCCATATCACTGCCTTAAGTCCCCTGATCACATCTGTTATAAATTACTCTCTCCAAACTGGTCACGTCAGCCACGTCTTAAAGAAAGCCATAATCAGACCACTGCTCAAAAAACACACCCTTGACCCAGAAGTCCTATCACACTACAAGCCCATCTCCAATCTCCCCTTCAAATCCAAAGTACTTAAGAAAGTAGTTGCCACCCACCTTCAAGACCACCTCAAACTAAACAAACTTTACGAAAAATTCAAGTCCGGTTTTCACTCCGCCCACAGCACAGAAACTGAAAGACGTAGAGTTACAAACAACATCCTGAGGTCATCCAATGCTGGCTCCCCCTCCCTCCTCATCCTTCTGGATCTCTCTGCTGCATTTGACACAGTCAACCATGACATTCTTCTCAACTGCCTCCACCTCAGCACTGGATTCACTGGCACTTCCCTCAGTTGGTTCCAATCATACCTCAGAAACCGGACAGAATACATCTCCCTGGGTCCCTCCAAATCGAACCCACACACAGTCACTTGCGGTGTCCCCCAGAGGTCAGTCCTTGGCCCCACGCCACCCCACCTTCAACATTACCGTCATCTCCGTCGAAACTCACCACGTGGCTGGAGGAGATAAAGGTATTGATGTAGCACAATTTCCTCCAACTCAACAGCTCCAAAACCAACCTAGTCGGCACCTCACACCAGACCAAATCCTTAACCATAACCAGCATCAGCTTTTCTGGCTCCAATATCCCTCTTTCATCAACCATCACAAAACTTGGTGTAAAAATGGAACCCCAACTCACTTTTGAATCCCATATCAACCACCTCTGCAAGATCTCCTTCTATCACCTCGCCAACATTTCCAATTCTCCCCATTCTCTCCCTCTCAGACTCCGAAAAACTGGTTCATGCCTTTATCTCCTCCAGACTGGACTACTGTAACGCATCGGGGTCCCTAGCAAGAGCCTGCAGAGGCTCCAATACACACAAAACTCTGCAGCTAGGATCCTGATGAGTGTGCAAGCATGAGCACATTACCCCCATCCTCCACTCACTCCACTGGCTTCCCGTTTCCACCAGGATTTAGTACAAGGTTTCCCTCCTCACCCACCAATGTATACATGGACATGCCCCCCCTACCTCAAAGAACGTCCCAACCAACATAACACAACACGCTCCCTCCGCTCCACTCACTCAAACCTCCTTCACGTACCGAGGACTAAACTTAGGACCATGGGAGTTAGGGCCTTCAGTGCTTCCGCCCCACGCCTGTGGAACGCCCTCCCTGCCACCTTGAGGGCACCACAATCCACTGATTGTTTTAAAAAAAGGTCTTAAAACATTTATTTTTAAGAAAACCTTTGGCTTCCACTCTTAGATGTTTTTAAACCCCTTTTTATTTTTGTTTAAAAAAAAAAAAAACTATATATTTACAACACCACTTTTTAACATGTAGTCCTTTGAAATCTTCGGATGATAAGGGCACTATAAATAAAATGTATTATTATCATTATATTATTTTTATTATTACTTTCCTGGCATTAGTCTGTCAATGGCAGGGAGAAGGTGGGCCCGGTGGCTGACACGGAGCTACAGGGCCCTATTTCTTGTTCTACGCTGCTCACATTCAGTACAGTCATCTCCTACTCCTATCCCCCCCAAGGAGTACTAGAGCCAGTGATCCTTTCTATAAACTGGGTCTAACAACCTTCATGGCCCTGTTGAGGAACCCCACCTTTATGTTGATGAGCAGGCTAGACCGCTCTACAAATGAGATAATTGATCTGATGACAGATCCAGGCCGTAGCTCTGTCAAGTACACTTCTAAGATCTGGGAACACCGGCATGAGTGCCATTTTTCGCCTTTTTTCTTTCCTTTTTATATTGATATAATGTATTCTTGTATGTAATGTAATGTTTGCCTTGTGGGCCTCGAGCGTGCATTTAAGTTTATTATTTTCATTCTCCTTCCCCCTGCCCTCTACTCCTCTCTCACCTGCTCAATCCTCATCTATAACCAGCTCTCTACTCCTCTCGACCATGACGCTGGTATCTCCTTTTCCTTTCTCCCCATATCCTCCTCTCTCCCCTGCTCCCTCCTCCTCTCTCGACTGCGCTCTTCTCCCCTCTCCTTTGCTCTCTTATTTCTCCTCTGCTCTCATCCCTCCTCCTCCTCTACTCTCCCATCCTTCCTTGCTATCTCCCGGTCACCTATTCTGCTACTCCTCACAACCAGTGCAGGTCTGCTATCGTCCGTCGTCAATACATGGACATCACACCGCTAACCATTGCTGTCACTCAGCACCGCTTTGAGACGTTGTACTTCAAATAGGTTTAGTCAGAAGGGGGGGTCATACGCCTGGCTGGCAGTGACACTGATGCCATTGAGCATTGAAGTTCAAGTTCAACCCAGCGTTGGCGCTACCCTGGGAGTCACAGAGAGCTTGGAACTGCGCTCAAAGTTATACCAATTATAACCTTGGCCCTGGCACTGACCTCTCGAAAACACCTTCAACGTTCTAAAGCCAACTGCTCTCGGGAATAAGGGACTTACAGTGATTTCAGATATATCTCATAAAGTACCAGGTAGGGGTGAGTGGGCGCCTCTGGCTATAGGATTACTACAGTCAGACTGTGGACATTGGGTATCAAACCCATAACCTTTCAGCAACAACTACATTATATTTCCTCTGAGCCATACATGAAAAGTGCAGGTTGATCTCCTCACCTCCTGCTCCACCGAGGTACACAGGGCTTCCCAGGCATGCCGGCAGAAGCCCGGGAGGCCCCGGGGTGGTGCATCTCCTCCCCTCCACTCCTCCGTTCTCGCGCTGAAACAGAAACAGGCCGTCTCCACCTCCTCTGCCCCCCCCCGCCATGGCAGGGTTCCTCCCCACGTAGCCTCGGTTCCCGCCCCCGCCGCCGTGCCTCCACGTGGCGCCGCCTGAGTCCCTGCCCGCCGCGGGCTTGGCCAGGGACACGGTGACCAGGGCGCCGTCGATGAGCGTGCCGTTCATGAGGCGCAGGGCGTCCAGCGCGTCCTGCCGGCTGCGGTAGTGGACGAAGGCGTAGTCCGTCAGCTTCTTCACACGCTCCACTGAGCCGGGGCGCACGCAGGAGAACGCCTCCTGCAGGGTCTCCTCGCTGGTGCTCAGCATCAGGTTACGCACCTGGACACACGCCGGGGAACACATGGTGGGGCGACTCAGGCAAGGGCAAAAGGCTTGCAACCGCATGCATGTATATAACTAGACATTAGTGTTGCACCAATAGCCCCCCCCCCTGGTTCAGTCCGGTCCAGCACTATGTTTGAGCGATTTGCACTTAGAACTTTTCTGTGTAACATCCTCAGGGGTTGACACTAAGGTTTCAAAAGCACTTGCCCATCGGGCAAGTACAGGTCAGGTTCAACTTGCCCGAATGTAATGTTCACTTGCCCAAATTATAATCAGAATCGTGATCGGGCCACTTTTTGCCAGGCACCCGGCCTGGTTTTGGGGGGGCTCAGAAAAATCATCCTAGCTCAGACTGAAGCTGAGTGTTAGCTTCCACACATGTTGTGTTTAAAAAATAACAAACTTCTCTTTGTTTACTTATTTATCGAGCGGTCACATCGTGCCATGAAGTGGCAGTTGCAACCTATTAAAGCTATCGCCAAGTTATATGTAGACCTGCATGATTTGATGCAAATTTACATAACTAAATGTCAGAGATATGTCTTTTTTAACTTTCAAGTTTCTTGTAGTTCTAATTGAATAATCACAATCGCGTTTCTAGTAGGGTTGTCAGTCACAATACTGGATTTTCTAACTTCAACACTATTCCTGGAAAAAGATCGATATTCTATACCATTTTCGATATCAGGGGAAAAGTTTTTTTCAGGAAAGAACATACCCAAAGTAAATAGATTATATCTCCACAACTGCAAGGGCGATAATGTCATCTTTGGGCCAAAAGAAAGATTGTTGTGCAAGTGAAATATTCAATGGGGATAATACTTGGTTAAAGTGAATAAAGCCATGGAACACAGCATAAGTGAAAGATAACATTTCCACCTGAAATAATTATCAGTATCAGTTAGTCGTTATCAGTTGGGAGCGCTGTCTTACTATGAGACACAAATAAAGGTAGATATCTTACAATTTTGACACTTGACACCTCTATTTAAAGTTCAGGGCAATCGAATGCACCAAGCCAAACACTCGCAAATAAATATATGGCCACTAGATTGCGCTGAAGAATATGTTTTCTGATTGAAGGCAATTTACCTATTTCCTAAGAAACCTTCTCTTATTCATTGATTGAAAACACCATGTTAAGTTGCAAAATTTGGACCAGATACTGGATAATCTGTTTATGTTGGTTTTATTTGATCAGAATCAACTTTGTGGACAAAAATCACAAAGGTAATACTTCATTTTTGGTTGTTCAAAGAAAAGGGGACGTTTCTTCTTGAGTTGTTATTTGCGAGTTTTAATCACAGAATGATATGGTTTGGACTGTTGGAATAAGTGGAGGCTCAGCTTTCATGTAATATATACAGTAGTTTGTGAGGGTCCAATTCGTGAAAAAGATCGCTATTGCTATGTGCATGTACACAGTTATGAAACCCAAAACCGTGTTCTTGACTTTCCTTGATAATTTGCCTCAATCCAAAGTACTTCCAAACTGCACTCCTCCATCACTACTCCATTTAACTTCTACCTAAACCGTTCGCGGAAGTGCTGCACTTGAGATGCTAGCTGTGTTGGCTAACCTTTAGCCCTGCCAGAGACCGCACTGCGAGTGAGTGACAGAAGGCGGGGCTATATTTGCACTGAAGCGATGCGTGTCTGTTAACTCGCTTTCCGAGAGAAGAGAAGACAATTCAATCAATTTTAAATACTTCTATTTTGTGTGGTTTTGCGGAACAAAAGGTTGGTCTGCAGTTTCTAAAAACATTTGAATAAATAGCTTTTATATTAAAATCCACCCAAAATCCACTTGCCCATTCGGGCAACCAGAAAAAATCTCAACCTGCCCAAACATTTTTTTTACTTGCCCCGGGCAATCGGGCAACCGTTAGTGTCAACCCCTGATCCTTATTTTTTTGTTGATATGAACGAATCAGAAACGCATAACCTTCCCCCGCCTCATTCTAGTGAATCAGAAGTGACGATGCAATTTATTGTGTCCGATGAGGGCATTGGTGATTGTTTGTGCAATTCTCGGCTGCGTTCCGATCTACACAATTGTTTGTGTGGTGTGGTGTGGTGACGCTGCCAAGGGGCGCTCCCTCCCTAAGCAGCCTCTGTCTCGCTGGATATGGGAGGGTGTTTGCTTAGCCTACAATCAGTAGGGCTTAGCCTAAACATTGGGTGTGAGAGCTCACTCTACACGGACATGGCCGCTTCGACGGCTTTACCCAAGGGTGTATCGTGGCGGACATTTGCACGGCTGCGTCATGGTCTTCCCCGGCCCCTTGCCTGCTTTAACATGCTGGACATGACCAGGGGCTCACTCGGCCACTCCGTGTTGGACTCGGGGTCTCCTTCAACAGCTTAGCTTTAGGCTTGTCTCTCTGAGCTGTTCCGATTCGTAACGTTGCTCTTCGCTTAAGCCTATCTCTCCTGTCACGTGGTCGGGTTCCAGGGTTAGGCTGAGATTAGGTGGGACCGGTTGTTCCTTACTATGTTCACGGATTCTACCCAGTGTCGTCACTATCCTGTCCTCAAACCATTGATAATATGTGCTGTTCGTTATGTAACCCTTTTCTATTATATGCTTTGCATATATTGAGGAGGTTATGTGTGATATCATGTGCTTGTGTGGACTTTATCTATCGTCGCATACTTCTGTTGTCAGTGTCGCACACTCGGTGTGTTCACCGGCAAGCTAGAGCTTCATCCTTGCTTTTGATAAAGCCGGCTTATGCTGCTCTATGTCAGTTACGCCTGCTAGCGGGATCCTCCATCTGCCTCTCTTTGGGAGTGGACGCTGAGAACTGCTCAACACAGTTGGCGGCTAGGGTTTTCTAGCACGCAGGTGAAACCTTGTAACTTTGCATTGCTTTCTTTTCCTGGATTCTATAAAAATGCATGTTAAGTTCAGAGGTTAAGGATTCTTACTCACCGCTTTGCATGTTCTTTTTTTTTCTAAGAAATGTATTTTAGCTGCTTTGTTTTGCACATTCACAGCTCACTGAGTCCTGAGACTTGTGTCCAGCAGGGGTACATTCATCAGGCTCCCCTCGCAGCTTCACTTTAGCAAATAAGGCGAGACACCGTAGCCTACATGAAATACGTTATTATTTCTCTAGCTCTATGATTGTAGACTTACATCAGATCCATGTAAAACAGACAGAAATCTAGTCTTAAATTCACTCGTCACTCCTGCTGATTTACGAGGCTGGTGGACATTGTGCAACACCAGAAACATTTCAATTTACAGTTGGTTGCAGTTTTTAGACATTACGTTTCAGGACATCTTAGTTCTGATATCACTCCATCTACCGAGCACACACGGAGCCCGTCTGAACGTTGCGCTCTGCCTCCTGCCCATTATTTCACAATTGATCAAAGTCGTGGTGGTGGAGTGGTGGAGTGTTAAAAGTAATACGTTGGCAAAGCACTGCGTTCAGACCGGGACTACGTGCGCAACAATATATATCAGAATAAGTCATGAATAAGCTCATGAGCTGTTAAGAGAGAAATGCTGAGTGATAAGTTTTCTATGCTGTCGTTAGAAAATGAATGTCGCTCTGACATTCAAATTGATTGATCCAAAAAACTCCAATATCAATCAATTCCAACTTTGACCTGGGAAGGGATACAGCCTTGATACTATTATATACTACTATTGATACTTTATAATTACCATCACTTTGGGTGTGTGAACATGTGAAGCTTCCGAAGCAGCTCAGTAAAAGGTCTTCTCCTACATCCTGAGTACAGTAGTGTAGTAGATAGGTAGAGTAAGGCAGGGACACAGCGGGTTGAGAGTAGTAATGCGCGATATAAACGATGTACGATATGAACGATAAAAAATGGCCTACGATAGTGATATTAATTCTATCGCTCTATCACGATAATGCATGTTGATGAGGCAAAATAATAAAAAAAAAAATTGGTTTAATTTTCGCAAACCCGCAGTTCAACAAACCCGCATGTGTGCAAAAAACATTAAATCATTGGACAAAAAGGTCTGGGGCGGGGTAAAGCGTTAGAGGAAAAAAAAAAAAAGGGGGAGAGAGCGCCGGTGAAAGTTAACAATCATGGATATCCAGCAAGATATATATTGATCTGCGGACCGGTCCAACTCCTCGCACCAGGGTTCGTTTTGAAGCGAACCGAGACCACCTCCGGCTGGGTCTCGGACCGGCTGTTTGGTCCGTTCCCGAGTTTGATGGTTTGTATTCACAATAGAGCCCGACCGATATATCGGCAGGCCGATATTATCGGCCGATATTAGGCATTTTTCAAACTATTCGGTATCGGCATTTATAATGGCCGATAAATGAATATAAAAAAATATAAAAAATAATAAAAAGGTTTGTCCACCAGAGGGCGCTCTAACGCCCAAACCCGCTGATTCAGCCAGAGTTAGGCAGAGTGAATGACGGAGATCGACGGAGATCATCGGTGTTGTTCATGTGTGCAAGTGTGTTCATGGTAAGTTGGCAACTGTCATGAGACATACATTGCTTGAATAACAATTAAAAGAACATCCCCATCAATTCTCTAAAGTCGATAAGCATGACTTAATTCATGACTACCATGACCAGTTTTGCTGTTGTTACGTGTTAGCTGAGAGTGAAAAGGATTTAAAGGATAACTACAAATAACCAATGTTAGGGAAATGTGTTTGTTTTGTTGCGCGTTTCTGGATTTTTTTTTTTATATATAAATATATATATATATATATATCGGCCGATATATCGGCATATCGGATTTTTAAATCACAAAATATTCGTATCGGTATCGGCCTTAAAAATTCTATATCGGTCTGGCTTTAATTCACAACAGCCCAGAATGTCCGCACCAAGGGACCAAACTGGTTTAGTGCGCACTAAACACGGGAATCAATTCAAACAGACAAAATCTGTATCAAATAGACAAGCAACGGCTTGGCTGTTCCGCTTTCACACTATGGAACACAACCTCCATTTGATCGATAAAAAATATCACGTGATCGACAAAATTCTTAACAATCAATGATTGATCATCAATTAATCATACCCAACCCTAATTGTCAGTTCAGTGTCTGTACTTATCTAAAAGGAGACCAGTTTTACCTATTCTCTGCATCTTGGGTGACATTTAAGAACCAAGGACTTAAACTAAGTGTAGTGCCTTTTAGAATGGTTTGCACTAAAGGAAAGAAACCCAATACTTAACGCTTATTCTTTGTTAAAGTCCCTGCAGCTAATGTACTTGAATTGAAATTAATTTATATGCAACATTATGTTGAATGATTACAGTGTTGAACAATAAAGGTTCTCAAAACGACATACTATATTTCTCTTTTTTTTAAATACATTTAGCAGTTTTGCTTTCCTTAGGGTCTATGTAACCTGTTCTGAAATGGTTAATTTATGATTTTTATATTGTGATATATAACGTTATCGCAAGAGGCTGCAATGTATATCGCAATATGGATTTTAGACCACATCGCCCATCCTTAGTTGAGAGAAAGACAGGGTGGGTCGAGCGTCCACACTGCATGGAGAGAGAGCCAGCATTAGCAGAGCTAGCCAGGGACAGAGCAGGGAGAGAGAGAGATAGCTTTGGTAGTGCGAGGCAGGGACACAGCAGGGATTGAAAGAGAGAGACAGCTTTCGTAGTGCGAGGCAGGGACACAGCAGGGAGAGAGTGAGACATGATGGGAGAGCGAGGCAGGTTCACAGCAGGGAGTGAGGAGAGGGACATGATGTTGGACTGAGGCAGGGACACAGCATGGAGAGAGCGAGACATGATGGGAGATCGAGGCAGGGAAACAGCAGGGGGTGAGGACGGAGACATGATGGTAGAGTGAGGCAATTTCCCAGCAGGGGGAGAAAGAGCATGGGTAGAGATCGAGGCACTGACACAGCAGGGAAAGGGTTAGGGAGACATGATGGTAGCGAGAGGCCAGGATACAGCAGGAGAGAGGTGGTGGTAGAGCGAGGCAGGGACACAGCAAGGAGAGAGAGGTGGTGGTAGAGCGAGGCAGGGACACAGCGGAGGGAGAGGAGGTGGTTAGAGATAGACAGATGTTTTTTTCAGGGCCGATACCGATACAGATTATTAGTAGTCAAGGGGGCCGATAACCGATATTTGGAGCCGATATTAATTTACAGAAAAAGGGAAAATATCGGTGTCAAAATTTTGAAGAATACAAACTCCAACACTTAACTTCATTTAAATGCCTTTAACCACTTAATCGTCAAATCCCGCCGGCAGGCAAGTTTTAGTTACACCACCCCTTCCCCCCAACATGCTGGGTCAATTTTCGGCATCATTCAGTTGAGTGATATAGTCATGTCATACACCGTTTGAAAACTTAGAATCTCAGGAATGTCATCCAATGTCAACCATTCGGTGGAATAAATATGTTTAGCGAATATAGATCAAAAATATCCTAGTGTCTTAGGACAAAATAGCCCCCCTCACCCTCCTCCTCCCTTGGTCCATTCTAACTTTATTGTCGTTGTGGAGATCCTTAGCAATGAGTTGATACTTCATGTTGGGTCTTGAAATGTTCATAAGAGTCCACAGAAATCGAATATCAATATTATTTTAGTCTAATTACATTGTGTATATGCACAAGCCATCTTATATAAAGCAGCCGAAAAATAGAAAACGGAAACGCTGCAATGTTATTTTGTAGAAAACTGCGATTTAGGGTTTGAAATCCGCTATTGCCGTCTGATTCATGGAATCCACTTTGTTCGCCAGGGTCTCACGGTGACATCAAGACAATGAGGCGATCACTATCAAAACGGGGCATGTATACTTTGATTGACAGCTACACCAGCAGACAGCAAGGGTCGGGCCTTAGATATCCTAATATCCAATGAAAATACCTTTCTGACGATATCCAGCATGTCAAACACCGTCTCACGTGTGGTTGAGAAAACAAATGCGCATGGGGTGTGCGTAAACTAGCAGGCTCTTCCCCAGAGTGCGAGTGTGAAGCAAGTGGTTGATTTGCGCGCTCGTGTGTGGTTTTATTTTTATTTACTTTTGTGTGTTTGGTTTTATAAACATTTTGAAAGATGCCTAAGCGCCCGGAGAAGAAAGGAGGGGGAGGGAGGGAGTGAGTGAGGGAGGGAATCATGTAAGTAGTTATTTTTGTTTATTTTCACATTGTTATTAGGGATGTCCCGATCCGATATTTGGATCGGATCGGCCGCCGATATTAGCAAAAAAATGCATATCAATATCGGATCGGCCTTCACGGGAAAATCCCGATCCGGACTCCCGATCCAGTTTGTTTTCAAAACTCCGGTCCGTGTTTTCGAGCGCACCAATGTAAGTAATCCATTCCAGTTTTTTTCAGCTTTTCCCCCCAAATCCGGTCCGCGTTGTTCAGCACACCTAGCGCACACTGTGTGTGTGGTAATTTGACTATTTTCTACTAAGGTTTTGTGTGTGTTGCTTTTATATATAATGTTATATTGTTTACAATATTGTTTACACTCTTGTTGTTCAAGAACAGAGCACTGATGCCAATTCAGTGTGTGTGTGGTAATTTGACTATTTATTATTTTGTCTATTTTGTGTTTATTTAACCCTGAATAAACAGGTCAGCTTCTCATTACCAACTATTGTGGATTATTCAAACTAACCTAATTAAGTTGGCTAGTTGTTCTTAAGAGTAAAACCCTTTTCAACATGAGTAGTACAACAAAATAAGTAAATATCTTTAATCTTTAATACATGCTTGGATCGGCCGGTATCGGTATCGGCCGATGCTAAAAGCTACAATATCGGTATCGGATCGGAAGTGCAAAAAGCTGGATCGGGACATCCCTAATTGTTATTGCACTTATTTTTGTTTATTTGTACATAGTTATTTATAGAATTTTTACAATTTCAGTTTTGGTGTTTATACCATTGCAGTTTTCACTTTTTAAGTAAATATAATAGTCAAAACACTGTTTGTTTGAGCTTTTTTTTGTCTGTCGTGGCTCTGCGTGTAACCAGAGCGTGTAACCAATCAGATGGTGCTGTGGGTTGGACAATGCTGGAGACAGCGTAGTGACAGCAGACAGAGAGGTGCGGCTGCATCAGAGCCAAAATAACCCCGTTTTAAATTGATCTCTTATCGGCCGTTTGTGTGGATCTCTTAAAAAAGGCTAATGCCGATATGCGTCAAAATGCCGAATATCGGCGCCGATAATCGGTCGATCCCTAGTGGTGGTAGAGTGAGGCAGGGACACAGCAAGGAGAGAGACAAGAGTGAGGCACTGAGGCGGCGGGGAGAGAGACGTGATGGTAGAGCGAGGCAGGGAAACAGAGGGGGAGAGGTGTGTGTGTGTGCAGAAAGTGAAGTGAAAGTGGGATTTGGATGAAAGCGTATATAAAGCAGCATCCAGAATAAAGTATCAGGTATCAAGGCATCAGGCGTTGGGTCTTCCGGCATCTTAAATGATGACCTCAGAGCCCTGCGTGAGTCCCCAAGACAACAACAACACCAACAGCCCTTACAGGAAGCACATCAGACAGACTCCATGTTGGATACCGCAGGACCCAAAGCCCCTTGGTTTTAAAGTTATGTGGTCTCAAACTGACGCTTAATGGTTGTACATTTGTCTGCGTGTGTGTGTGTGTGGTAGGGGTAATATGGCCCCGGGCCATTAAAAAGTCACGTCGGGACAACAAAACAATAAACACACTGGTCGTATCAGGCCGGTTAGTTGCTTAAATCGAAACCTTACAATCACACACACACAGACACACACACACACACAAAATGTACCCTCACAAAAAAACACACTTATATTATTAAACACGGAAACACTACCACATAGAACACGTTGACAGGTGCGCATTGAAACGCAGAGAAAGAGAGAGGTGAACGTACATATAGGACCCTGACGCGCTGCATGGTCTCCTCATCCACGTCCTTCTCCGGCTCCGCCCAGTCCACCTGGATGTTGAGGCCCCACAGCTGTAGTGATTCTGTTGTGCACACACACAAATACACCCAGAGGACATCAGCACGTGTGGTTGCCAGGTTGTGGTTAAACAACACCCAGTAGCTCATTTCCCTATTGCTCATAACCCTGGCAGGCGGAGGGGCAGTTTAAGAAGCTTGGAGGATTACAACCGTCATTCGGTTAATGTGCTGGTGAAATGTGGCCCTCGGCAGGTAACCAATCAGCTCTCTGGCAACAGAAGGGAGAGCCAACAGACAGACTGTAGTGATTGTGTACTGCGGAGAGTCAATTTAATGGTCTCTCTCCAAGTGAGAGCACGTGTGCACCCGAGCAGTTTAGCACACGCTTTTAGGTTGACTTAAAGGGGTGTTGCACGCAGGATGTTTTTTTATCTTTTTCAAACGTTTTAATATGCATGATATGATCTTCAACATTGCAATATATGCCATTGTAGTACGTTCACTGAAATAAGACCCTGACTTAAGAGAAAACCGGGGGAAAATTCCTATGTTTTTGCAAATCTCTGCCAACCAGTATGTGAACTTTCCACTGGGCTCCGCACACAGGGAAGTGTTATTTTAGTGACATCAAAGTGCCTTTTGGTGTACTCCTCGACGTCACAACCAAGGGACACCGTCGGCGTGGATGTGTGTTGCCCCGTCTGGGCCAACATTGTTGATGATGGCGTCAGAGAGAAGGTGAAGCCTTTCAGACTCTTATTGTACAAGGCAAAGGTGAATGGATGTGTGAAGCTCATGTTTTCTCGTCAGCCGATTTAGATGTTCGCTTCATACTTGTCAAAGATTGGTGGTGTGTGGGGTGTATTTCATATACAACTTTGCTGATTAAAACACATATACACAACCACGTTTGGCTACTAAAAGAGCATCATAAAATCGCCCCGGGTCGTAACCATGGGGACAACATGCCCCCCCCCCCCCATCCTTCCTCGACCTTTCAGCCCCATATGTATTTTTTTTACATCTCAAAGTCTTAAAATTCAAGCTTAAACAGATGGTCCGCT
Source organism: Gadus chalcogrammus (assembly GCF_026213295.1). Taxonomy (NCBI): domain Eukaryota; kingdom Metazoa; phylum Chordata; class Actinopteri; order Gadiformes; family Gadidae; genus Gadus; species Gadus chalcogrammus. Next base: position 11,659,216 of record NC_079428.1, read on the forward strand.
TCCACATCAAAGTCCCCATAAAGATGTAACGTAGTAGTCTATCCTCTGTCACCATCTAGCAGATAACCACCGGTACTGCAGAGCATTACAGATGCTGGTGGGTGTGAAGGACATTTAACAGACAACACACTCAGTATACATAAGGGCTGCCACTAACATAATATTCTATTGATTATGATATCGTTTAATCGATTAACCTCAACGAAAACTAACCATTTTCATCCAACAATGCATAGAATTGAGTTTGATGGCTTTAGCTTGTAATGCTCTAATGTTGTAGAGCTAGTGGGATACACTTCTAAACTGTGAATTTAATCCCTTGGGAACAGTGAGATATCTGTTAGTATAGTGAGATATCTGTTTAATTGTGGCTAGTTAGGCTTTTGTCTATTGTCCCGACAGCTTTGCTTGGAGCCAATCACTGCAATCAGGTTGGTAAATATCTGTTGAATATCCATGTCTTTCTAACAAAAAATCAAACAATTACATCCAAAGTTGAAATCCCAGCACTGTAGGATAGGAAAATGAAAGGAAATTATTTTTATTATTATTATTATTAATAGTAAAGCGGGCTGCTAATTGAATGCCCACTGTGTTTTTGCCTTTTCTGTCGTTCATCCTTCCAGAGTAGCAACTGCACGCCTTCTTTCCTGGGCCTCGTTTCCCGAAAGCGTCGTTAGCCTAAGTGGATCGTGAAGTGCGTCGAAAGGGCATCGTAGAGTTTTCACTGTGTTTCCCGAAAGCATCATTGGTAACGAACGTTGTGAAAACACTCATAACTAACGAGTACTCCAGGGGTACTCGTAGGACGCTAAGAGAATCGTTAGCCTACTATAGCCTCAGTGGCGTCACCATCGGACATTCCGTGTATTGGATGCGTTTTATTAAAACGCATTGCGCCTTTATGTTCTTAGTTTGGTGATTAATAAAGATTATTCATTTATTTATTAATAAAGATGTTAAAATGGCCAAAAATAAAACGGGACAGTCCAGAAAATGTTTGCGCAGGCAGGGCACTCAAAATGTGTGAGAGAAAGTGGGGGGATTTGTGCAGACTGTGACATAGGCTACTCATAAAACATAGCCTAAAATAACCCAAAAAATAAAAAAATTAACAAAATAATTAATGAAAGAAAAATTAAAAGGCAAACGGAGCAGGCAAAAGGCTGGGATATGGTGGCGATTGTTCACGTTGACGGGGATGTTTAGTGACATGGGGAGGAGGGGTTAAAAAAAAGCCGCGATCACTCTTCGGCGTGATTCCAAACCAGCAGCGTAATCCGGGAGGCCGTCCCGAAACGGATCTTCCTCATCCTCATCCTCGTCCGGTTCACCCAACGCCACCCCAGCCTTGGCTGCAATGTTGTGCAACATTGCCGTCACGCAGATCATAGCGCACGACTTGGCTGGCGCAAACTGGAGCCCTCCGCCGGACTTGTGGAGGCATCGGAAGCGCAATTTCCACCTGCCGATTGTGCGCTCGACAATGCAACGGGCCAGACGGTGGGCTTCGTTGTACTGTTCCTCGTGGACGTCTCCCGGGTTAGCAACTGGGGTGAACAGGTGAGGCCTAAGCGGATAGCCACTGTCTCCGAGGAGCCGCCACTCTCCCCTGGAGGCTGCAGCCAGCCGTCCGATGGAGGACTCGCGGAACACGAAGAAGTCGTGAGTGCTTCCAGGCCATCTCGCTACGACATCCAGGATGATGCCCTGATGGTCGCACACCACCTGGTAGTTGGCAGCGGCATATCCCTTCCGACAGATGTAGACGTGGCCATCAACGTGGGGCGTGAGAATTGGAATCAAAGTTTATAGCCAATCAAATGATCAATCAAGGAAACTTTATGCGGAATCAGATTAAGTCGGCTCTCTTTGCTGCGCAAAGCATGTTTCAGAAATCAGCCCATTAAGATAAATGTAGTTGTCACACAAGCTATTTTAAATTTTTTGTCAAATGGAATTATTTCAGGGTGGAAAATGCCGTGAAACGCACAGTGCATTCAGGATTAGGACTGATATATGTCGGCTTAAGCCTAATCAATTGTGTTTTAATGTCTTTAGCATTCATATAATTGCAGTTAGGCTACTCTGCTGTTGTCCTTGATGGGGAGATATTTTAACCCTTTTTAACACAATTTTCCTGCGACATTCCTGCGTCTCCCCCTCCTACGGAGCCCATTTTAGCACCGTGTCAGTAGACAGTTAAAATCCTACGACGTCGTTAGCGCAGTGCACGCGCGTTCATGTCAAGAGGAGTTTCGGGAAACGCAACAAAGAAATTATCGATGGTTCGAAAGATCCATCGGGAGAATGATCTTACGAGCGAAGATCCATCGATATCGGGAAACGGGGCCCAGGTGGTGGCGCATTGCAGAAATGCAGCTGGGGTATGTCATTTACATTTTGCACAGGGAACAAAGTAGGAATGCGCGATATAAACGATATACGATATAAACGATATAATATGGCCTACGATAGAGATTTTTGTTATATTGCTCTATCCCGATAATGCATGTTTGACGCGATCTATCCATGACCCGCGAAATATAAAGAGCCACGAGCTGCAACCGTCTGCAACGCATCGTCCGCGACCCGCGAAATTTAAAAAGAGCCACGAGCTGCAACCAGCTGCATCGCATCATCCGAGACCCGCGAAATTTAAAGAGCCACGAGCTGCGACCGGCTGCAACGCATCATCCGCGACCCGCGAAATTTAAAGAGCCAGGATCTGCAACCAGCTTCAACGCACCATCGTCATCTAAGTAAATATGGCTGAAAGCGAAACGGAGGAGCTGGTGATTGCGCTCATTTCATGTTCCTTTCAAAATTGTATGCGTTCATTTTGCACTTTTATGTTTTAATATCAAGTATCTGTGCACACACTTGGAAGATTTTTCTTTATTTAAAATAGCCATGCCTTGACGTATTTCCCTAATTCACAGTATCCGTTTCTTTATTAACAAGTATACGTCATTACACAGAAGATTTTTTCTTTGTTAAAGTCTCTGCAGCTACAACATTATGTTGTATGATCACAGCTTTGCACAATAAATGTTCTCAAAACGACATACTAAGTTTCTTTCTTCTTTTGTTTTATACACTAAGCAGTTTGGCTTTCCTTAAATTCTGTGTAACCTGTTCTGAAATGATTCTATTATGATTTATATATCGTGATATATATCGTGATATATATCGTTATCGCAATAGGTTGCAATGTATATCGAAATATGGATTTTAGGCCATATCGCCCATCCCTAGAACAAAGCGGACATGTGGTTGTCTGCTAATTTAAAGTATTTCGGTACTTCTGAGGCTTTTGGTCTGGGGAAACCTTGACATGAAAACCGTTTTAAAGCACATTCGGGTGCAGCAGCAACTTGTTTCTTTTATCTCTAGGTGCAAAAGGCGACCGACATTAATGACGCACTAAGGAAAATTATGTTCAAGTAACACATTTAGGATAACAGATTTGATTTAACGAATTGCGTCTTAGAAATAAAGAAAACAAATTCAAACACTCGCATTTTCGAAATCTAAGTCCATGATGAAGTCATTTAATAGCCAGACTTTCAATCTAAACTACCAAAAAACCATCCCCTTCTCTGCTCCCTCCTTTGTTACGTTTCTCCGCCATTGATTGAAAGGCAGGATGAATTATCCGAACCAGTCAGGAAAGAGATGCCCTGATTGGTCAGAGCTGAGCCGTGTGCGGTGTAAAGCTATGCGAGTGTGTACTGGTGTGTATGCTAGAGTGTTACCTGGTATGAGTTTCCTGCGGGCCATTGCTGCAGCCTTGTGGGACTCGTACTCTACAAAGGCGAAGCCTCTGTTCCTGTTCTTATCAGTAGCACTGGGATACACTATGACATCCACAACTCCCTCTGTTACCTGCCCAAACAATCACAGAATAATCAGTCAATCTGACTACAGTAGGATGGGACTCCATTCATTACATTACATTTAAATAGCTGACACTTTTACCTTTTACCTTACAATAAGTGCATTCAACAAGGAAGATATAACCCAAAAAGTTCAAGAATCATTAGAGTTCATACAATTCATAAAATAAGCAAAGAAACTGCTAAGGGGTACAATATAATACCATGTATCGGACAGTGTCGAGGCTGCAGTATGGCTTTGACAGCAATTCAAGTATTCTCAACAGATAAAAGATTGCGAGAGTGCATGAGTGAGTGTGTGTGTATGTGTGTGTGTGTGCATGTACTGTGTACCTTCTTCATCTCCTCCATTATCTCCTCTTTGTTCTTGTCTTTGGGAAGTGAGCCCACAAAGAGACGGCAGTTGTCCAGACTCACGCACACTCCGATGTACTTCCCCGGTCGGATCTCATAGTTATCCAGCATGTGGATGGCCTTCTGCGCCATCTCTCTGAGGAGAGGAGATAGAGGGAGGAGAGAGGGGAAGAGAGCGGGAGGAGAGAGGAGAGATTAGAGAGTAGGAAAATAGGGTAGAGGGGAGAAGCGATAGGGGAGAGAGAAGGGAGAAAAAGGAGCAGGGATAGGAGAATAAGAGAGGGGAGGGTAGAAGTGGAGAGAATAGCAGAGAGGAGAGAGGCAGGGGGTAGGAGAAGAAAGTAGAGAAGATTAGAAGAGGGTGGATGAAGAGGGAAGAGAGGGTTAAGGGGAGAGGAGAGGAGAGGGAATAAGTGCAGATGAGAGGATTTGAGATGAGAAGAGGAGAAAAAAATGCAAGGGAACAATGTGTTACAAATTGTTAGCGGTAGGGATGGAACAGTTCAAGTAAAACATCATTCCTTTCAGTTCGCTAGCCACGGTTTGGGCAATGCATGTATTGTTCGGTTAATTTGTTCAAGAAAAGAGAACAGTGCAATTTGTCAACTGTTCCACCCCTTGTCAACAGTTATTATAGAAACATGCTATGTGGAAATACTGGCTTCCCCGACCTCAACATTTCATCTTGCGCTTGTGTTCTTTCAGTGTCCCCAATCTAGCAACCTCTTTGAGCTTCGAGCCTGGGCGGATGAATAATTTTACTAGATCATTTTACCGTAAAACAAAGAAACTTCCCTCACCACGGTCCGTACCGCTCTCTCTCTCTGGTGCTGAAACCCTCTCTCTCTGTGTCTCTTACCTTTTGGTGTACATTACGAAGGCATAGCCGCGGTTCTCTCCGCTGAACTCCATCATGAGTCTGAATGTGTAGATGTAGCCGGCCTTCTCGAACACGGGCACCAGCTCATCCTCATACATGTCCCTGGGAATCTTCCCGACAAACACCTCGCTGCCCCTGGGCGGGGGCGGGCCGTCCCAACCTGACAACCAATCAGGATAATGCTCTATTCAATGGGGGGGTACTACAGCCTCAAACCGACCAATCCTAGTGGATGATATGCAGTTTGATCGAATGACTGGTTAGCTTAATTATCACAGCTTTAATTTAAGTTAATAAATTAAAGTTAATTCTGGCCTTCTGGGTTAGGGTTAGTACATTTAAAAGGAAAACATTCATTTTCTTGTGTTGTGACAGTGTTCTATTAAAATGCTATTACCAGTCAAAATTAAAAAAAGATCCTAGAAATAGATTTGGAAATGCAAACTCCCAAAACTCATGTATGTGAAAGGATAAATAAATGAATCCAAGATAATTTGGGAGGGTATGTACCTAAAAGTCATTCATAGTCTGTCATCAGTTTGGCATTGACTATTCAATGAACTCAATTTCATTGGGTAGCAGTAAAAAAACACTCGGACACTCATTACAGCAGTAGACACATACTCCCAGACTCATTACAGCAGTACTGACATTCTTTACGCCAGTACACACACTCAACAATCCTTACAGCAGTAGAGATACACACACACATCACAGTAGTACACATACTCACACACTCATTATAGCAGTACACATATGTCTATACTATAAGTAAGGAATAATCCCCTCAAGGCAGGGCAATAAACAGTTTGATATGCCCGGCTCGTGGGCGGCTTACCGTTTATTGCCCTGCCTTGAGGTGATTATTCTGTTTATTCTACTTCTCGCCGGCCAACATAATAAAACAAATAATACTTTAATAATTAGCCTTTTTCTTATTCGTATTGCATGCTTATTAAATGTATACTCTGTTTAAGTTCATCTCCCTCGAAAAGTAGTTCCCTTTAGAACTACGTTGAACAACATTAGCACAGCTGTAGGTAACTCGTTTCTATAGCAACCACACAAGGCTGCATCTGATCACTAGTTTAATAATGTAGTTGCTGCATTCGTATCAAGTCAGCTTTAATGACGATCGATCAAACATGCACTCCTTATTCCAAATAATTTTTATTTGGAATAAATGTAGGCTATCAATGGACCTCATGTTTGAAATGTATGTGATAGAAAACGATACAAGCGGCGTATTGATCTACTGTGCTCAGTCAGCAGCAAGTAGAACCGACAAGTCAGCGGGCAATATGCCGGATTAATGCACCCCTCCCAGCCAATCAGAATCGAGCATTCTTAAATGAAGTAGAATAAGTAAGGGATAATGTATAGAACGCCGGTCATTATCGAGAAAATAAGCCCAGACAGGGCGAACAGGACACCGACGCGCAGCGGAGGTGTCTTGCTTCGCCATGAAGGGGCTTATTTTACGATAATGACCGGCAAAGTTCTATACATTATCCCGCTTATTACACGGCTACTTCCCAAAACGAAACAATTTATTTACAATGTATTTGTTACCAGCATTCATAGTGTTGGTCAGCAGAGAAATAGTCTGCCCAAGACGTTGACGTCGTCGCTTAGCAACCGACAGCGCTTGGGTTGATACGTATCCCGCTTATTACATTGACAAGTTACCTGACTACGTGCGGAGTGAAACCAAAGGCAAAAAGTCCTTTTGTTTATCTTGACAGCGGTCATTATTCATCCGGTGCCAATGAATTATCAAAAAATAATTGACCGCCGGAAGATGTGAAGTGCCCATGCAAGTGAACGGAAAGTTGAAAAGACCTGTGTAATAAACATATTTTATATACAGCAGGATATGTATAAATCCTTACCTGGGGGTGGGCCGTACTTCCGCTGGCCGTTCTCCTGCATCATGCTGTATCCGGTCTTCTTCATGAGCTCCAGGAGCGCCACCTCTACGGGCACCGCCTGGTTGGTATCCATACCACAGTCCCGCTCCGTTATGGCGATTTCTGCGAAAAGAGCACAGTTAGGTTAACATTAACGTTCGCTTCACCGACGTGGTGTAGGACAGGAAGCGGCCCTTCAAGGTTAGAGTTAACTCTGTAGTTAACATTACCTTAGGGTTGAGATAACTAAATTCAAGGAACCTTTTTTATTTAAGGTATATATTGTTGTATATATATATATATTTTGTCACACTCAAAGAATAACAAAAGAGCAGTTGGAAGTAACGTGGAAACATGGGAGTAGTTGTCTACCCAATCATTCTCTGTGAAAATCGGACTCATGTTCACGGATGAGTTATTGAATAAAAGCTGACTAAAAGTCGTCACTTTTGGTCACGTTTGTAACGCATTAGAAGATCCTTGTAGTGGCAGCTGACGGAGGGGTTGTAGTTTTTTTAAGTTTTTAAGATATTGGATCATGTTTATCCGGTCTCTCTCTAAATCACAGCAATGTGCCGCGGGGAACTAAAGTCGCCATCAACGGTATCAGTGCCGTTGTCTAGCGGTGTGTACCTGCCAAGGAGGCCTCCTTGGGAGACTTACCAAGTACCCTTAACTTAACTAAAATGCAATTAAAACAGTGACATCTCCCATTCCACTGTTGGAAGTGCATCCCACTAGCTCTACAGTAAAATGCAATTCCGGTGTGACTTTTGCGCACGTATACGGTATATAATTCAGGTTCAACTGACTTCCGAAGTGAAAAAAACAGTTTTTTGCTTTTTGATTGATTATGTCAATCAACTTTTTCAGGCTTATTCTTTGCGGGGTATGGCAACAAAAAATTTAACTATTTTAAATAGTACAATTGTCAATGAATGGGAAATACCATCGACCCCGTATGGACGGTAGAATAATTAAAACGCAGAATTACCCGCCAGGTCAAGTCTATGGTGGCTCAAAAGAACAGAGGTCTATTATTATCATTATTACTATTAATACATCTTAGTAAGCTTAATTGATGAAGTATCAAATCTCTAACGCGAACCTGTTTCCCGGGAAATAGTACAGAAGTAATACAGAAGTAACTTCAAAGTGCGGGAAATGATCGTAAAGAGCGCTAACATTAGCTACGCTTGCTAATAAGCTATCGCACATATCGGGAACGTTTTACAACGTCTTTATTCTAGAGAACACGTTAATGTATCACCCAGGTGTCTCACCAAAGTGTTTACCGACTGGCTCTTGGGTGGAAGTGAGTAGCCTGCCGAATACAGCGAGTAAGCCCTGGCTGCAGCACGCAGAGGCTCAACTTCTGAACGTCTGGTCTGAATCTGAATCCGCCTGCCCAATAGCACCCGGAAGAGGAAGGTTATTGCGCGCTTTATTGCGCACCAAGAGGTGAGTTGCCGTTCTGTTCGTGTAAATTATAAACTAGTTCAAGAAACCAACTAGTTGATGATTAAACTATTCATAACGTGCATTGGCCTCATGTTTATGTCAGTCGTGTGAATAATACTATTTTTTGCCAAGTTACCGCAATGTATCAAAATATATATTTTATCTTATATTTAAAATCCAGGTATATAAACACAGTAACCAATGCACTGTATTTGTGTGTTTCTACCCTAGTTGTCACGGTTAGCGGGTGACAGCCAGGCCCGAATTGCAGACTGTTCAGGTAAAAGGATAATTTAATAACTTTAAAAGGCAAGGAACACGGATGACACGGGGAACACAGGTAACACACGACAGAACTCACCACAAACTAAAATGATCTGACAAGGAACAAAGGAAAGACAAGGGCTTAAATACCAAACACACAGGGCACGCAACGAGTAACAGCTGAGACACATTAAGGAGGGAGCAGTAATCACACAGGAGGGAAACCTGACATGGGGAGAAACAAGACCGATACCAAAGTAACAGGTAACACACCAAAACAAGACAAGGAAACAGACAGATCATGACAGTACCCACCCCGCCCCCCCTCAAGGGTCGACTACCAGGCGACCCACGACATGCCAAAAAAAAGAAAGTCAAATCCAAATAGGGTGGGTGGAGGGGAGCCAGGGGGAGGGATCAAAAAAATAAAGTCTGGAGGCCTGCAACGGCGAAGACCCACAGGTTGGCGGCATCGGCAAAGAAGAGGTAGATGGCGGGCCCTTTCTGGAAGGTCTGGAAGGTTTAGAAGGCGGAACCCCTCGGGAAGGCAAGGTAGAGGGCGGGCCCCTTCTGGAAGGTTTAGAAGGCTGCACCCCTCTGGAAGGCAAGGTAGAGGCCGGGCCCCTTCTGGAAGATCTTGAAGAGGGGCACCCTCGGGAAGGAGTAGGGTTCAGGAACCGGACAGGGCTCGGGGACCGGAGTCAGCTCAGGGGCTGGAGAGAAATGTCGAACCGGATGGCACTCCAAACTCAGCGCCCTCACTCTGATAGTCCGTAAGGCGACACGACTTGAAGCTACAGCGCTTAACGTACGCCCCAACACAGCCTCCAACAAAAAAAAGGCGTCCGCTGGGTCCAATGATGGTCGGATCATTCTGTCACGGTTAGCGGGTGGCAGGCAGGCAGGTAACCCAATTGCAGACTGTTCAGGTAAAAGGATAATTTATTAACTCAAAAAGGCAAGGAACACGGGTGACGCGGGGAACACAGGTAACACACAGGACCGAACTCACCACAAACTAAAATGATCCGACAAGGAACAAAGGAAAGACAAGGGCTTAAATACCAAACACACAGGGCACGCAACGAGTAACAGCTGAGACACATTAGGGAGGAAGCAGTAATCACACAGGAGGGAAACCTGACATGGGGAGAAACAAGACCGATACCAAACTAACAGGTAACACACCAAAACAAGACAAGGAAACAGACGGATCATGACACTAGTATGTCGGTGTGGAATAAAGAAGGTAATCAAAAAATCATTCACTTGAATTAGAACAGGATTTGAATATCAACATTACTGCATGGCCTTACTCTTTGCACAGTGCATTAAATTTTGTTATTGGAATTCTGCGTTGTCAATGATCAAAATAAATGTAATGAAAAATACATTCCTTCATTCATTCTCTGTGTCCATTTGTTACCCAACAGATACTTTGATTGACCTTGTGTTGCCTTTGTGTGTGTGTGTGTGTGTGTGTGTGTGTGTGTGTGTGTGTGTGTGTGTGTGTGTGTGTGTGTGTGTGTGTGTGTGTGTGTGTGTGTGTGTGTGTGTGTGTGTGTGCTATAACATCTATCATTTTTCTCTTTACAGATCAAACATGTTTAGAGCTGGGGTAAAAAAAATAAAGAATCAATGATGCAAAGACTTCTGTTGTTGGTTTATTTGACTTAGATAATATAATTGAGTGTACAAAATAACATGTGTCTTTATATATACTGTTTTAATTGTCACTCTGAAAAAAAAAATGCTATATGTGTGTGTATGTATATATATATATATATATATATATATATATATATTATATATATATATATATATATATATACATATATATATCTTTTTATTATTATTATTATCATCAATATTATGTAGGCTGGTATTGACATTTAAGATACGAAAAGAAACATGTTTTCCCAAAATAACTACATTTTGGCACATACCAGGAGGACAGAGTTGATCAAACGTAATACATTTAACTTACTTATCAGCTCTCCCTGTGTATTTCAATGGAATTATATTATAATCTATATATATAATAGTTGTATTATAATCTTTATGTAAATATCACATAAGAGGGAGTGCATTGTACTGAATATCAGCACTACAACAGCACGACCTCGATTGTGATAATGCTTTTATACAACAGTTCTACAAGCACCATTAATTAGTGAACATTTGTTTGTTTATTTAAAGATCCCATGCCATTCTATTTATGGATGCTTTAATATAGGTATTAGTGGGCCACAAACACAGTATTCAAAGACGTCCCCGAAATTCAGCCGTGGTGCAGAGTTACAGTCACTCCGAAACAGTCGGACATTGAGCTTCCCCCAAACGCGCTGTTTCGGTGGGCGTGTCAAGGCAGGTCAAGGAGGGGGGTAGTGGTGTGGCCCTGAGCAGCTTGTAGCCACAGTACCATGCGCTCTGTATACGGTGGGCGTGTCAAGGCAGGTCAAGGAGGGGGGGTGGGGGTGTGGCCCTGAGCAGCTTGTAGCCACTGACAGTACCATGCGCTCTGTTTACGGTGGATGTATCGCAATGGCTCGTAGAAACCCATATTATGCATAGATATCTATATCATATAATATATAATTTATATTATCACCTGGCCCTGAGCAGCTTGTAGCCACGGTACCATGCGCTCTGTTTACGGTGGATGTATCGCAATGGCTCTTTGAAACCCATATTATACATAGATATCTATATCATATAATATATAATATATATTATCACGGCCAAAAGCTGTGTGAGCCTCCAGACGATAGGCTATTATGAATCTCTAACGACCGCGTCTACTTCAGATTGATGTGGAAGTGGAAGAACCAGAGACGTCGGAGAACCCGACGAAGTCCTTTGTGATTCATTATATCGTCTGGACGCGCACACAGCTTTTGGCTGTGATAATATGTATTATTTGATATAGATATCTATGTATTATATGATATTATTTAGATATAGAGCTCCAGGACTGTAACGCAGTCCTGGAGCAGTCCCACACCACTACCCCCCTCCTTGACCCCCCCTCTGACTCCTTCAGAATTCTTGTGGGTGGTTACGAACCAACCAAGTGGGCAGGGCCATGAATAATAATTTGACAACGCTACGTCACAGTGTCACCTTATCCAGATCAGCTCATTTCTTCTGCCTTTTTCCTTTCATTGCCTATTGCATTCAGCAGACAAACTGCATAGATTTCAAACTTACCACAGCTCACAAACTTATTCAGACCTATGTTATTTAACAAACAATAGGAAAAATGTGATTTTAATGGCATGGGCTCTTTAATGATTTATTTGGCTCCGCCAACAAATAGATCCGCAACTGGACTGGGACTGAACTGTTTCCAAGCAACACATGCACACATTAGCTAGCTAGAACATAAACAGCGAAGTCAGCACGCATGGAATGCCTCTTGTCCAATGAAAATACTTTGTCGGAACTAACTTGTATAAAATATAGATAACGTTAGTTATTCTACATTCTACCATGTGGGTTTTACGCTACTGTCCGTAGGTGGCGCCCACAACTTTAGCCCACTCCTCGATCTGCGGAGGCGGAGTCAGACGTTTAGACGTTGAGCCTCTGCGTGCTCATTCATTAAAAAACTAATGCAAGCAAAGATATAAGCAAAACACCAATCAACTTCCGGTCGACGAGGATGCTGTGGTGATTGACAGCTACGTGTCGGGATCTTCTCACGTGCTTCATACCTAGTTGAACTGGTGGCAATTCGGCCAATCAGCGGGCTTTATTTAAAGGTTTAAGGCGGGATGCTTGCTGTAGTTTACGTGCGAAACAGCTTCAATTAAAAACTCTCATAGTACAATTAAATCCTTTGAATTGTACAACTTTTTGACATATTATTGCTAGTAGTACAATGCAATACATTGAATTGTACTAATAGCAATAATATGTCAAAAAGTAGTCAGAAGTTAACATCGTTTACAATAACCAGTTAATCCATTAAATAAGATAGAAAATAGGAAAATCAATAATATTTTTTAAAACTGTATAAATCACTATTAAAGATGTATCCTGAAACTTTCATTTTACTTCATTTGTTTCAGCGTGTGCGTGTTAGTGGGTTTTCTAGGAGGCCATCCAGATGATGAAAGGCATGGTGATGGCCGGCGGGACAGCGCATGCGGACACCGTCCTGAAGTAGAGCAGTAGACTAGCCCACAACAAAGCGGTCACCTTGGCAACGCGGCGACTAAGCAACATCTTCCGCACCGTTTTACAGAACTGGGATGGAGAGAAGACAGGGAAAGAGAGAGCAAAAGACAGTTTAGTTGCATTCAATTGTCACTTTAATGTAGTGAAGGCTGTCAGAAGTAGGCCTTTTTTTAATCAATACACAGGGAGAGAAAGTAGTGTCAGTATTCCACTTTGGCCCGCAGATGGTGCCATCTTACCGGAATTGTCATTATAGAGCAATTGTTTGGAGGGAAAAAACAGCATTTCATCCCATGTTAAATTACACTTGAAAGACGCCTTTATATTCAAGAGAGAGACTGTATAATGGAGAAAACAGTTGCCAATGTCTGGTGCTTCGAAACAGATTAATTTATTAATTTGATCAGAATAGATTTGTGGTCATTTGTTGATTGATTGTGAAATTATTTGTCATTTTGAGGAGACATTGCTTTGAACTGCCACAGCTCTTCTCATGCTAGACGTGGAAAACAATGTTTTGATGAGCCAAGAGTTGCTGTATATTGCATTCTATGTAGGATTTAACATGACTACAACTCTATTAAGTCTCACAATGATTTCTGATGTACAAACCCCATAGCAAGTTCGCTTTCATACTTGAAAGCGGACTTTGATGTATAGTAATGCATGGTTTTATTGTTCTCAGCCTCACTTTGAAGTTGCTTTGGATAAAAGAGTTTGAGGATAAGCAAGTTAGACACTGACGCTTAAGATATGCCTAATTGAGTTTCAAGTTCATCTACAAGAAACAATTTAAACGCTTAGATGAAAACTAAAATAATTGAACTAAAATTAATTAGAAGTGAAGGTAGTCAGGAGTTAATATGGATCCCAAGCCAGCTAGAAGATGAAATAGAAGTAAATGTATTGGTCAGAAGATAATTTAGATACCAAGCCAGCTAGAAGATGAACTACGAAAGGCATTAATCAGAAGTTGACTAAGAGGCTAATGTGTAAGTGATTTCAGCTTGACTTCGAACGCTATGAAATTGAAAAAATGTGTGGCATGGGAAACCTTGGATTTGACACCTGTTTCCTCTTATTTCAGTGACAGTGATCAAATGGGATTCCACGTTGAAGATCATAAAAGTCATATAACCACATGTTAAACCAAAAGGGAGCTGGGTTCTCTTCCCCTTTAAGCCAGTGTGCTGATGCATGGTAACATCACAACAGTGACAGGAAGCAGGCTGAAGGAAGGAGGCTGTGGGAACTCCAGGGTTGTGACAGCATCTGGTTGACGCAGCGGCCATGGCAGCCTGCGGTCTCCCCCGACAACAAGTCCAACACAATGGAGTGTTTATGGGGAGCTGTGCCGCCCCAGAGGGACTAAGCAGCTCAATTAAAACAACACTCAACCTTCTGTGGTTGTGGTATTAATCTCCACCAGGGCAACCCAAAAACGAGGATTTGAAGGGTGGGGGCCCTTGGCACAAGGGGGACGCATGGTTCCGTGTGTGCTTGTGCGTTGGGGATGTGTGTGCGCACCTATGTGTGTTTGTATTTGGATATATCTGTGAAAAGAAATCCATCACATAAAAGTGTTCTTTCTTTGTTAATTAAGGACTATGTGTTTGTGTGTTTGAATCTATTTATTTTTTCCGGTTTGCTATATGCAACGTAACCCTGTGTGTGTGTGTGTGTGTGTGTGTGTGTGTGTGTGTGTGTGTGTGTGTGTGTGTGTGTGTGTGTGTGTGTGTGTGTGTGTGTGTGTGTGTGTGTGTGTGTGTGTGTGTGTGTGTGTGTGTGTGCATGTTTGAGTGTGCGTGTGTGTATGTGCATGTTTGTGTGTGTGCCTGTCTGTGTGTGTGTGTGTGTGTGTGTGTGTGTAAAATGGTTCCAGTCAATAACCCTTAATGGCTGACCCACCTGAAAAGTCTGGAAGCTGACCAGGGTGCCGTAGCGACAGTACATCACATAGTGCTCACAGTTGTACCACAGCAGGCTGTAGCGCACTGAGCCGCGTAGCTTCTCTGCGCGCCGCGCCACCTCCTCTCCCCCTAATGGCGGACGGCTGCACACCTGGCCCAGGGAACGAATGGAGAGCTGAGAAAACGGGGGCATTTTGGATCCATTGGAAAGCACAGTAAATATATACACTGTAGGGTAGACTCTGCTAGCTTACTGGAGCTAATACAATGAATGCATAAATAATAATTATATATATATATATATAATATGTGTATCTATAAATATACATATATTCCTAAATATAATTGTATACAGATGGAACATAATATATCGGTTCAGGGGTGTAGGTTTTGATTCAGAAGTTCAAAACATATGCATGTCAACTATATGGGACCAGGTAACAGGTTAGTGTTGTGGGTTTTGGAGCAGAAGGAAGCAGACAAGGCTTTGGGAGTCCTCCTGGTCTGGACAAGAGCCTTCCTCCTTTTCGTCTTCTTCCTTCTCCTCATCACTTACCTTGTCCCTCCGGTTCACCAGGATCTGGGATCCGTAGGCAAAGTCCTCTATAGAGTCCACCCTCACACTGGCACACTAGGAATACAAATGTGTGTCACACACTGGAACGGGCAATCTATGTATATTCTATATCACTTTGAGTTCAAGTGCAAGACCACTGAGACAGACTGAGGGTTCCAGTTTGTATAACAGGGAACAAAATAAATTATTCAGCAGCATCCTCACGAGTGAAAAGGTCAAGTTGGCTCTTTTTGGACTTCAGTCATCGGCTCTAGTGACAGTGGAAAAGGAGTACATGGGAATATAAAGTCAAGTTTCTGCTCAGACTGATCTGCAACCTACCTTAACCAGAACTCCCAGTATGAGTCGACCGTTGGTGACCATCTGCCCAATCTTCCCCTGGTCCTTAGAGAACATTGGCAGGATATCTGGGATGAGGTGAGCCACACTGGAGAGGACAGGACAAGGAAGAAAATAAGAGGGGGAGGAGGAAGAGGAGGAAGAGGAGGAGGGGGAGGAGGGGGAGATGGACAAAAAAAGCAAGCAGAGAATGGAAGAAAATAAGAAGGTAACAAAGATGAACCGTGATGAGTGATAACAGGTTCTTTCTTTAATGAGAATCTTATCAATAGAAAAAGAGGCGAAAAAGTTTTAAAAGCATTATGATATTAAACTTACTGACATCATTCAAAGTTAAATGTAAAAATACAAATGCAGTCAATTGTTACAGAAAAAAAGGGGTTAAAATAGTTTGGTTATTACTGATGATGACCCTATCAGTGAATGATAACCTCATACTGCGATGACCTCCCAGTGTTCATCAGTTCATCAGTCACTTACCATATATGCATGTTAGCACAGATGTGTACACACTATTGCTACAGGGCATGTGTGTGTATGTCCGTGCGTGCTTGTGTGTGTGTGTGTGTGTGTGGGTGTGTGTGTGTGGGTGTGTGTGTGTGTTTTTCCCTATTACTTTTTGTTTTGTTTGTTATTTAACGCTCAGAGAGCAAGAGAGCAAGGAGCGCTGGACAGGACTGAGGCTGCAAGGGAAGCTTGCCTGCCTCCAGTCAGCTGATCACTCTGTGTCCCACTCGATTCTAAAAAATGCAGCTATCGATGCGGATATCCTAATTTTTACAGTAAAGGCACGCCTCCAGGTGCTGCCAACTAAACTGAATCTGTCCATCTGGTATCCCAATAATCATGACTCTCACTGTCTACACCATGGATAGCGTCAGACCATAGAGTCTATGTCCCACATTTTAAACGGCTGTAATGTTTACCAAGGACTATACATAGCCAGGCGTGACAGAATTGTTGACATGTCACCCATGTTTGATTCCTCTGTTTTGTTCTACAAACATTCATGTGTGAAACCAGAAATGTTTCAATGCAATGACCCCCATGTATTTCAAGGTATGACAGCAAATACACCAGATGTCATTGTGATTGATGAGAATAGCAGAGAGGTTTTCCTATGGGAAGTTGGTTGCACTTTCGACTCAAGTTTAGAGGAAGCTTTCCTCACTAAACAAGTTAAGTACCAACCATTAGTGCAAGCTATTATACGTTTAGGCTATAAATGCCAGCTCATCGTTTTTATTTTCGGCAGCCTAGGTCATGTCCACAGGCTGGTGGTCAGAGGCTTGAGAATTATGAGGTTGTCCATATGTAAAGCAAAGCAGCTTGCAACATATTGCTCAATCTCCTCCATTATAGGCAGCCGAGCTATTTGGAGGAGGAGGTGTGTTCTGTACCCATAGATTTTCTCTGTCTGTTAACAGACTGTGTGCAACCAACGTTGATTGAATAAGCTCATGTGTACGTACTGTCTATTCTGTGCATGTTTGACTCAAGTACTGCAACATGTTGTTTCGAGGATGTAGGGCATCAAAAGCAACTGAAAATATTTGTGCCCTTGCAATGTATTTTATAAATGCGGACACAAATAAAGACATTGAAATGTGTGTGTGTGTGTGTGTGTGTGTGTGTGTGTGTGTGTGTGTGTGTGTGTGTGTGTGTGTGTGTGTGTGTGTGTGTGTGTGTGTGTGTGTGTGTGTGTGTGTGTGTGTGTGTATGCCTGTGTGAATGTATGTGTGTGTGTGTGTGTGTGTGTGTGTGTGTGTGTGTGTGTGTGTGTGTGTGTGTGTGTGTGTGTGTGTGTGTGTGTGTGTGTATGTGTGTATGTGTGTGTGTGTGTGTGTGTGTGTGTGTGTGTGTGTAGGTTTTGGTCCACACTTACTATCCCCCTCCCAGGTAGATCCCAAAGTGTGTGAAGAGGGTTCGAGGCACCTCGAGTAGGTCTCCCCTCTGAAAGAGCAGGTCGCACTCCGTCTCCTCCTCAGACCTCTGCACGCTCGCTCGCCCCTTCTCCTTCCCCCGGGGTCTCTGGGCGGCGATGAAGAGCAGAGAGAGGAGGTGCAGAGGGAACATGGCGTCTGATTGTCAGACAGAATGGAAGAGAAGGATAGCGGAGTGGGAAGAGAAGAGAAGCAAAGAAGCTATCAATGCAGCGCTGCGTTGATTAATGCTCGGGATTATTCCCCCGGGTGGTGGGATGGGGAAGGAAAGAGAGAGTATCAGAGAGAGAGAGTGCGAAATAGAGCGCAAGGGAGGGGGGGAGAGAGATTATTAGAAGTATTGCAGAAATGGCATGTATTGCAGAAGTGGCTAATCTTGCTCAGCTACTTAACAACCCACCAGATGAAGAAAAACTTTTCCCTCAGTTACAACATTTCTCAATATAACACACATGGTTGTTGCTTCACAAACATCAAACTCTGTGAGACTAACAACACAGACTGATTAATGGCGTCAAAATCGTCGCATATGTTAGACTCATAACTCATTCATGTGCGCACACAGACAAACACAAACAACCTCTCTCTCACACACACACACACACACACGCGCGCAAATACACACACGCAAACACACGTACAATGTGTTTTCCACAAGATTGACTAATCACTGGCTATGCTGTGATTCCACATTCCTTAACAACACTCTGTGATAGAACGAGCAGGACACAAAATCAAGGGAGAGAGGAAGTAAAAGAGGGAGGGAGGTTAAGAAAGGGGGTGGGAGAAGGGAGAAGAGGGCAGTAGAGATAAAAATGTTGACATGTAACACATGGGCTGAAACATATCATTGTTCGAATTATCTTTATGTTTTATTGAAACTCACTACCACACCCACACAGGCTATTCACACACACGCAAGCACACACACACACACACACACACACACACACACACACACACACACACACACACACACACACACACATACACACACACACACACACACACACACACACACACACAGACACACACACACAGACACACACACACACAAAAACGTTGTCAGTACTTGAATTGTGACACGATGCAAAGACAAGATCAAAATCTGTTCAGAACATTTTATTATTTTCTTTGATGAAAATACAGTATAAAGTGTTAGGATATCAAAAAATATATAAAAAATCTACAAACTTCAATTTGACTGTTAGAAAACAATCAAAGTCAAAGAGTGGTTACAAATATTTACAAAAGCATTCCGTACATCCCTGCGTCGTATATCGTCTGATATATGGACTGCATGTAAACAGTATACAACACAGAAACACTATTTACACACAATACAAAGCTTTCACACAATGTCCCATCCCGGAGAAACAGCACTTTGTGGAATTTATGTCTCGAAGAAGTTCCGATCTGAACGAGTTGATGCAGAGCGCTCCTCTAGAGGAAGGCTAACCAACCTCTGGTGCGGGAGCCATACGTGTCCCTGGGCAGAGGGCCGCAGTTAGCATTTATTAAAAATGATATACATGCTATCTACATGCATTTGATCGTGAGTAGGTTCGAAGACCGACAAGGCGAATCATTTATGGATTAACAATGTACACAGAGGAATGGAAATGATGTCACTTTTCTTCATACCACATCAGATGTGCGAGTGAAGTCGACATAAGAGGCTCGTTGAGATTTCATGGACTGCTCCGCAGTTAGAAGGTGGACTGTAAAGGGAGACGGAGGAGAGTGTTTCCCTCCCTCTGTCCTGGCGCGGGAGTCGTGGCTCTTGCTCTTGGGCCGAGGCCACTCCAACTTCCTGGGAATCAGCCAATCGCACAAGGGTGTTTTGGAGTTTTTTTTTTGGGAGAGTCAAACAGAGGACACATACGAGAGACGTTTGTGAAGTTGGAAAACAAGAATCGGGATGATGTAATTTGTTCCTTACACCCCCCCCCTCATCTCCACCTCCCTCCCCTCCTACCGATGATGACCCCGTCCAGAAAAGTCAGGTCAGCATTCGTACGCGACGATCTTTGTACCACACAAGTCTAATTTCCTCGTAACCGTCGGTCACCGGGCCTAACTGACCATCCACAGGGTGAAGGGGACGAGGAGGGATGGCAGGGCGGTACCCAGGGAAACGCCCAAACACACCATGGACGCCATGCCCAGGAGCACGGAGAGGAGCAGACACCGCTGGTCTCGGATCAGAGACTTGCACCACTCACAGAACTGAGGAGGAGAGGGGAGAGGAGAGGGGGAAAAACATTAATTACAATTTCCCTTAAGATACATCAACATTTTATAACTCAAACCGACACAATAATTCACCGAGATCTTAATTTGGTTCATGAATCTAACCCATCAGCTCAACGCTAAACTCAATGGGGCGTTACTCAAGGATTAGGGGAAGTGGCCAAGCATCGCTCTCTTAGCAACATCAGTGGAGCGCGCTCCTCACCGCACATCTGGAACGCGCTTCTCTTCGGCGTCCCGTAAATAAACACCGGGTCAGCCAGAGAAGCCCTGTTTATTTAGAAAGCTCTTGAGCACAGTTACTAGTAGAGGGAGACCGAGAGAGAGAGAGAGAGAGAGAGCAACATTTTCCATATTTATTTCATATTTTATTTTTCCACATTTTCCATGCCAATATAATAAAGCCCATTGAATGTTGAATCATCATTTTTATAATAAATAATTGTTATAATAAGTTATAAGAATATGTAATTGACATGGTAAGTATAGCAGCATGTCGCCACAGCTAACTTTAAGACGGGTCAGTTGTGAGTCGTCTCTGGCAACCGCTTACAGACTAAGTGGATTTAATTGCAATATTTAGGGTAGCCGAGAGGACAGTGTGTGGCGGGGTTCAATCTGGGAACCTCTCTGGGTCAGATGGGATTCATTCACTGTGGGTTGTCCGTCTCCCCCTCTCTCTCTCTCTCTCTCTCTCTCTCTCTCTCTCTCTCTCTCTCTCTCTCTCTCTCTCTCTCTCTCTCTGTGTGTCTGGTGCTCTCTCTCCCTCTCCATCCACACTCTCTATTCCCTCTCACTCCCCCCTACATCTCTGTATCCCTCCCTCTCTCTAGCTCACTCCCTCCAGCCTCTGCCTGTCTTGCCTTAGTCCTCCACTCCCCCCCTAACCCCCCACTCTGTCCCCCACCCCCCCGCCCCCCCCTCTGTCCCCCCTCCCCCCCCGCCCCTGCGGTGCAGGTATGGCGGTTGGTTCTTCGTCATGCGGACCACAGCTCATCTCAACCCGCTTCCCCCTCTGCAGCCGACAGCCAATTAGTGTCTGGCTTGCGCTCAGCCCACATGAGCTGGAAACCTAAACCTAGCCTGTCGTCTGCAAACCCCCCCCCCTCCCTCCTTCCCCCAACCCCCAAAACACTGGAGGGGAGTTTGAATGGAGACCTTGTTCTTGGACAGGACAGAACGAACTGGAGTTACCCCTGGTTTTAACCCCTGGCAGCAGGCCTCACCTAGTGCTAGTTAAACGACCACGACACGAGGGATGGGGAGATGGAAACTTGTGTTTCCATCCGGATTCCAGGTTTACTTAGGTGGAGAGAAAGAGATGAAATAAACAAAAAACAAGCTTGGCGTGAGGTGTTGAGTGCTCTGGAGTGGTTGTCTGGTGGTCTGAAGCTGTTTGGGTTAGTGTGTTGTGCTTGTTTTGTTTATTTAGATTCGGAGGCCCAGATGTGTACCAAACTTGTTTTGGGGTTTTGTTCTGACTCTTATAAGGATGAAACAAAGACATCAATGTTCTTGTTTGAGTGCAACGAAAGAGACCCAACTTTGGTATTGTTGTTGAAGTCCACATTGCTCTCTTTCAACCACAAAAAGAAGGAAGGAACTTTCTAACAATAATAATGTGCGCATCACGATGTGTAAAGAGAGAGATGAGAGGGAGAGAGAGAGAGATGTGAGAGAGGTCAAGCTACAGGGGAAAGAGATCACAAGGAAGGATGAAAGAGAGATGAAAGCAGCC
>NC_079428.1:11685925-11688425 GCF_026213295.1 Gadus chalcogrammus
GTAATGTCCCCCCCGCCCCCCGCAGACACACCAGGAGATGATAGCTCATGATGGATGATCTCCGTTTGGTTGCTAACTGTTAGCTTGACATGTAGCTGGAAATAGCTATAGCTAGTTATCCGTAGGCAGTTTGCTCTATAGGAAGCACCCATTTAGCTGGAGGTAGTTAGAGCTACAGCTAGTTATCCATAGCCAGTTAGCTCTACATAAAGCTAGACAGGGTTAGCACTGGGTAGCCAGACCTTTTTAGTCGTCGTAGGCTCTACATCGAGCCGGACACAGCAAGTTAAGCCCCTCATTTCATGAGTAATACTTCTACTAATGCTATATATCTACGGAGAAATAGCAAGTAAACGCTATATGCAGTGTGTCATATAGCGTTGGCAAGTGCTGTACTAATGTGTTTCCATGGCGACTGGCGACCGTGGCCCCCACCCACCCACCCACCCAAACCCAGGAGCAGGAATTCTGGCTCGGTCTTGGTTTGGTCTGGTCGCAATTATGGATAAACAAGGAAACAGACTTCCAGACGGGAGCCCCTCACATTCCACGGGGCCCCTGGGTAGACGTCAGGGGCCCCGAACGTATCCATGTTCACATTTTAAAAAGGCACAACTAGCGTGTGTGTTTTTGGGCCTTATGTAGAGCCCCCGGGCCGGGATTCGAGGAGTCAAACCTTGACTGGCTTTCTGACAACAGCAGACAAGGTCCAGCTAATGCTCTGATTGGTTGGCATGCAAAACACACGCTAACTTGGTCTTGGTGACACGATCGCAACAAACCGTCTCTAATCAACTCTAATCATACAAAAATAAATAAAGAGCATTTGTTTTGTTTATGGGGTAATTCACGCGATCAAACTTGTATTTAAATTGTGCAAGAATTTGTATTAAATGTTGTTTTGTCGATTTCATGAGTGTTCTCTCTCTTTCTCTCTCACTGGGTCTCTATGTCTCTTTCTCAGTCGACCAGACCCATGATGTCTGGGAGTCCGGTGAGCTTCAAGTCCAGCAGCATCTGCCCATAGGCCTTCCCCTGGCGCGAGGGAGGGAGAGCGAGAGTTAACATCAGATTTATAACAAGTTCATTAATGCAATGTGAACAAATGT
The DNA here is from genome assembly GCF_026213295.1 of Gadus chalcogrammus. Taxonomy (NCBI): domain Eukaryota; kingdom Metazoa; phylum Chordata; class Actinopteri; order Gadiformes; family Gadidae; genus Gadus; species Gadus chalcogrammus. Next base: position 11,687,035 of record NC_079428.1, read on the forward strand.
TAGGCAGTGCGGAAACTCTGAATGAAAAGTAACATGTTACAAGTGTAAGTGTAATCGTTTATTTACTTGTACTGATTGTTGAACGCAGCCTAAGCATTCCCTTCTGATCAAAATGAGGTGCCCAGTTGTATGAATGCACTTAAAAGGCTCACTGTCTCCAAGACTGAGCATGCGCTTTGGATTTGCTCATTTGTGGGCACTATTGAAAAGCTTCCTAGCCAGGGTCTAATCACGCCTACATGGATTGGACAGATGAAAGACACAGCACTAAACACTTGTTTGGAATAGAATGGATGTCAATGGCTGGCCAACTGTCCAATTTCGGCACAAGTGAACACTCTTACAGGTTTGTGTCTTTGGAGTGTGTACCGTGTGTGTGTGTGTGTGTGTGTACCGTGTGTGTGTGTGTGTGTGTGTGTGTGTGTGTGTGTGTGTGTGTGTGTGTGTGTGTGTGTGTGTGTGTGTGTGTGTGTGTGTGTGTGTGTGTGTGTGTGTGTGTGTGTGTGTGTAAGTAAGAGAGAGGTGTCTGGAGTGTGTATGTGTTTGTGTTTTTCTTTGATGTCCCGTAGATTCCAGAGAAGTAATAAAAAAAGCTGTTAAAAGTGGTGACATCACTTCCCGTCTGAATCCAAGGGGGGGATGAATAGTGAGAGGAGGAGAGAAGAGATATTTTGGAGATAGACCTCTTGGATAGAGAGAGAGACAGAAAGAGAGCGGGAAAAAGACAGAGGTAGAGATGGAGAGTGACAGAGTGAGAGACCAAGGGAGAAAGCAAGAGAAAGAAAGAAGATGACAGAGAGCAACATTTTAAAAAGGAAGTGAGTGTGTGACCTCATCAACAGCAAGTCAGGTCAAAGGTCAAGAATCAGAGGTCAGTCTGTGTGTGTGTGTGTGTGTGTGTGCGCATCAAGTGTGTTAAGTGTGTGTGGATGGTTCGGTAATTACATCCAGATGGGGACCCAAAGCAAACGCGATCAATAATAATTACTGAATCACTTGTGCGCGAGGCAATGCTCCAACACTGATGTTTCATAATCATTAGAGAATAACCATCCAGATGTCACTTCTGTCAAGTTTAGTTAAGTAGGGCTGCAGGAATGTAGCGGGAACCCTGGTCTGAGCCATATGCAATGCAATGAAACCATTCAATTGAATACATCACATCTATGTATTGTATTCTATTAAAGAGAGAGTGACGGAATTGAGCAGGACAGAGGAAACCGGAAGTAGAACTCACCTAGAGTGGCTGGTGACTGAGGAGTACGTGTTTGGTTGTGTATTAAGAGTGCGTATGTGTGTGTGTGATCGGTGTGTCTCACCTGGGGGTCGCTGCGGAGTGAGGCCACCCCTCCCCCCCCCAGACAGTTCTGAAGAACGAAGTTCAGGCCCTG
>NC_079428.1:11690925-11715925 GCF_026213295.1 Gadus chalcogrammus
AAGCATTTATGTTTATGCGTGTGTATCTGTGTTTGTGTGTGTGTGTGTGTGTGTGTGTGTGTGTGTGTGTGTGTGTGTGTGTGTGTGTGTGTGTGTGTGTGTGTGTGTGTGGTGTTGAAGAGTTCGAGACTGTACCAACGGGTTCATCTTAATGTCCCCGGGGACACACAGTATTAGTACGCTTTGCGACACATGGACCCAGTATTACTGAAGTACCACGAATACACCTCTGACCGTTCCCCTGCCTCTGTGGTTCTGAGGTCACACATCATGTGTGCGTGCGTGTACATGAGTGTGTGTTTGTGGGAAATTCAAGGTCATGTGGCAGCAGAATTAAAGTGGAGACTCTCTCTCTCTCTCTCTCTCTCTCTCTCTCTCTCTCTCTCTCTCTCCTCTCCATCTCTCTCTCTCTCTCTCTCTCTCTCTCTCTCTCTCTCTCTCTCTCTCTCTCTCTCTCTCTCTCTCTCTCTCTCTCTCTCCCTCTCCCTCCCCCTCCCCCCTCCCCCTCCCCCCCCCTCGTGTGTGTAGTTTTGTTTCAAATGACATACCAGCATCAGTAGTTTCCTCTTCCTGAGTGGGCCGGGCTTCCTGCTGCACTGACTCTGGCTCCGCCCCCTCTGACAGTGTCTCAACTAGCTCTCCACCAATGTGCAACTCCACCTGTTGTGATGTCACAAAACCATGGTTTGCGAGTACCCTATATCAGGGGTCCCCAACTTTTTCAGCACCAAGGACCGGTTTGATTCTCCAAAAAATGTCATTTGTTGATATTTTCATATAGTGTTGAACAGTGAACAATGAACAGTGAAGGTAACAAACTCTTAAAAAAGAACGTGAACTTGAACAAGTGAAAAATGAACAAATAATATATAATAATATAATAATATATTGAACTAAACTTGAAGTAACATCTATCAAGTGTAAACATGCACAAAACAATATGTCAGTAAAGGAACTTAACGCGCGTTTGTGAGGCCACAGAATAGGCTACAATTCATTTTAATCAGTGGGAGCCCTGTGCTTGTTTCCCTGCAACAAGAAGGTTCCATCTGGGGGGGATGGAAGACAGTGACACGCATGTCCAATCGATTGCGCAATTTTGTTTCAGTTGCAGTCATTGCCGAAAACCCGGCCTCGCATAGGTACGTGGTGGGAAATGGAAGCATCGTTTTCCACGCTTTTACGGATATCTCGGGATATTCCGCTTTGGTTTTGATCCAAAAACCCGCCAGAGAGGTTTGCTCAAACACACTTTTAAGACCACCATCATTTGCTATTTCGATCAATTGATCTTCCTCCTGCACTGACAAGTGATTCGGGACATTGACAAATGGGTTGCGGATCCACTCATTCGTTCGCCGTGGATCTTTGGAGGATGGGAAGTAACGTTCAAATTAATTTGAAAGCGCAACAAGGTGATCGCGCACCAGCTGCGAGAGAATAGGCCCTGCCTCAGTCTCTCCCAAAATCCCCACTAATGTTTGGAACATATCGAATACTCCCCTGTCCACTCGTCGTCCCCACAAATCAAGCTTGGCTTTAAATGCAGCAACTTTATCTGCCAGTCTAAAGAAAGTCGTCATTCTCCCCTCCGGAGTGTCAGGTTGAGCTGAGCTCATAGTGTGACACTACTGTTGAACTGAACAAGTGAAGTGAGCTTAGGCTGCGCGTGCAGCCGCCGAAGCCAATACGTGTTGAGGACGGGACAGACAGACAGTAACGCCTAAGAAAAGAAGTTAAGACCTTGCCAAAAATGCAAACATGTTATATGCAATCTAACAACTGCATATAGACTTATGGCATGTAAAAGAGTGACAGTATTGCGAAGTAAATTGAGTTCATCAAGTGTGCATGCATTTTGCATGATTTTTTTTTTTTATTCATGTCGTAGCCTACTAATCTACGGACTGCTGCTCTATATAGTAGACACTTATCTCAATTTATTACACGGCTCTCCTCAATGCCGTGGAACGCTCCGCTCACTGACTTCCGGCGGTGAATTATTTTTCGAAAATTGACCGTTGCTAATTATAATGTCCGCTGTCAAGGGAAGTGGATTCTATGTTTTTTCCTGACATAAATCAGCTAAAGGTCGAGGGAGCGTCTAGAATGCATACAGGTAGAGTGTGGACAGTGTGGATCAAACCCTGAACCTGGAGTCCGGAGTTACCCTAACCACTAGGCTAGGTCATTACTGAGGTGACCAGGTAAGCTCACCTGGAGCAGGGACTTGGGAAGCATGAAGAAGAACGGCTTCAGAACAGGGGACCTGTGAGTGAGTGAGTGAGTGACCGAGATAGAGAGAGAGAGAGAGAGAGAGAGAGAGAGAGAGAGAGAGAGAGAATTCAGATGTCAGTAAATAACAGACGTTCTTTGTTTACTTTTGCTAGAATCTGCTCTTTTTCGATGCAGAGAACCATAAATGCAAGCCACACTATCCGCCAGCCAATCAGAAACATACGTACACTCTCGGACGTCCGCCAACGATTCCCATCAGTCCGGGGGCTGCATGGGAGAGAAAGAGAGAGAGGGGAGGATGAAGATAAGGAGGGAGAGGTAGAGGGGGAGGGTTAGCCTTATAGAGGGGGAGCGATGCAGAGGGAGAGGGAAAGACATATTAGTAAAAGAGATATTCGGTATGTCGAGGTCATGAAGGGTCCCGTTTGTTTGATGACGGCTGATACTGCTCAGTAGTTTTTACTTCCTGAGCTCCATCTACTTCATCACCATCATTCCAAACCATCCTTCTCCCACTGACTATGACCCTCTATTTGACCACATACACTGCTCCACTAGGGTGTGAGTGTGAGTCTTACCCATGCCAGTACCCGCAGATGCGATCTCTCTGGCAAAGAACTCCAGAGCCTTTTTCTGTTTGTGGTGTACAGACATCCACAACACAGACTCCCTGGATCCCTAGACACACACACACGGGTCATTTAGATTATGCGTGTCTGTATAAATATAACTGTGTGTGTGTGTGTGTGTGTGTGTGTGTGTTGTCCACCTGTGTGTGTGTGTGTGTGTGTGTGTGTGTGTGTGTGTGTGTGTGTGTGTGTGTGTGTGTGTTTGGTGTGTGTGTTTGGTGTGTGTGTTACCGGGCCAGCAGCGTTGGCTCCGTACGTGTCCTCAGCTCCCAGGACCTGAATGTTCACGGAGTTGAAATCTTCGAACCCCAACTGTGTGAACAGCCTCTTCGCCCTGAACACACACACACACACACACACACACACACACACACACACACACACACACACACACACACACACACACACACACACACACACACACACACACACACACACACACACACACAACGTTATTGTTCATTTAATTTAATGCTATGACACAGAATAATCTACAAACATACACACACGCCCACGCACACACACACACCGGGCAATGAGGCTCTGGGCCGTTCTTCTGGCCTTCTCCGCAGACCGAGGTCCTCCCACCGGACACACGGCGGTCGCCCTGAAACCATCCATATAGGTAGCACACACCTGGGGCGAGAGACATAGAGTTAACACACACACACAGAGACACAGAGAGAGAGAGAGAGAGAGAGAGAGAGAGAGAGAGAGAGAGAGAGAGAGAGAGAGAGAGAGAGAGAATCATTAAGCTTCTTCAAAAGCTTGCCAGAAAAACCTTCATCAGCAATGTGCATTTCAAACCAACATATATTATTACATATATTTCTGTCCTAATAATTGAGCATAATTGAGAGGCAATTGAGCATAATTGCCTCCAAGGAAAAAGTCTAATGATATATACACACAGAGAGAGAGAGAGAGAGAGAGAGAGAGAGAGAGAGAGAGAGAGAGAGAGAGAGAGAGAGAGAGAGAGAGAGAGAGAGAGAGAGAGAGAGAGAGAGAGAGAGAGAGAGAGAATCCATATAGGTAGCACACACCTGGGGCGAGAGACATAGAGTTAACACAGAGAGAGAGAGAGAGTTGAAACCATCCATATAGGTAGCACACCCCTGGGCGAGAGACATAGTTAAGAGAGACAGCTAGATGGCTGTTCTTCCTACCTTGTAGTCACATGACGGGGCGTAACCTTTGGCACCAGACACACTGACTGCTCCTCCCTCCACACCTGACCACACACACACACACACGGATATGTATAGTATGTGATATCTATAATTAGACATTAATATGCTTTCAGGACAATCTGGACATCCAAGACGAAACCGTTCCCTGGGAACAGTTGTTCCCAGTCAACACACAAACCAAGCATTTTTGTTTATGCTTGTGTGTGTGTGTGTGTGTGTGTGTGTGTGTGTGTGTGTGTGTGTGTGTGTGTGTGTGTGTGTGTGTGTGTGTGTGTGTTGTTGAGAAGAGATCTGGACTGTACCAATGGGTTCATCTTAAGTTCAAGTTTTTTTATTGGAACATTCCAACACCACTGACCTCAGTCATTCAAGGACCCCGCTAACAACCACTCACTATCGGGGGTCCCCACTGCGGAACCCCCTAGGCCCCGTTCACCTGCGATGAGGGCCCCTTCTGCCCACCTGTGCCCTTCCTCTTCATCGTCCCCGCAGGGGGGTTTCTGGTCCCCTGCTTTTTTTGGTTCTTTGTGTCGTTGTGTGGATCTGTTTTTGTGTTTGTGTTTGGGGGAATGCAAATTGCTGACCAATGAGACATCCCAGTCCCCTCCCCGCCTTATCAACAACCCTCTGAGTGGCAGATGGAACCCTACTGCTGGCAGGGGGATCGACGTGGTCCGACACGCCGCCGCTGAGCAGCTGAATGCATGCCTGGGGTTCGAGCACATGCACGGCTACTTTGAGCTGGTGAGCCAGGCAGGGAATGGAACTACTAACCCCCCCCCACACACACACACACACACACACACACACACACACACACACACACACACACACACACACACACACACACACACACACACACACACACACACACACACACACACACACACACACACACACACACAGCGCCCGTGGGTCAGGAGTTCAGTGAGGATTCTTGCACAGGGTTGATGGACCAGGGTTCATGTAAGGGTTAGTTTGGCTTGTTTCAGGGCCATCTGAGGGTTAGTTTGGAGTGGTTTTGAGTGGTTTTTTTTAGGGGTTATTTTACGGTCATTTAAGGACTTAGACAGACTGACTGAGCTGAATGTTTATTGAGTATTTATTACTGATTTTATCCATAATGATATTAACAGCTTTAGCATGAACTCAGATATTACTCAACCATTGATACTAATTAACAATATATGTTCATGATGATAATTACAAAAATAATGCATAAATAAAAAACAAAGTGTGATTGTGTGTTTGAAATAGTGAAGTTTGATAAAGTTATCTTCAAAAATGTACAGACCAGAAACAGACAGAGAACATGAGGTGTGTGTGTGTGTGTGTGTGTATGTGTCCTTACGCGTGTGTGTGTGTGTGTGTGTAAGAGAGATAAGGCATTTGTTGTGCTGTGTGAGGTCCAGACGTGTGGGAGGGGTGATGGATGGATGTTAAAAGGTTATTAAAACAGTGAGCAGTTCGATTCCCGGTCACATTCTCCTCACAGTGCATATGTGCGTGATGGGTGTGTGTGTGTGTGTGTGTGTGTGTGTGTGTGTGTGTGTGTGTGTGTGTGTGTGTGTGTGTGTGTGTGTGTGTGTGTGTGTGTGTGTGTTACCTGGTATCTCCGTGACGACCACCTGGCTGAAGTCACAGGTGACGTCGGGCAGGAGGTAGCGGCGGGGGTCTGCGATCTCGTACACCAGCTGCTCGGCCACCGTACCGAAGGAGACCAGCCCCCCGGTGCCGGGGGGCTTGGAGAGGACGAAGGAGCCGTCCACGGAGCACTCCACTATCGGGAAACCCATCCGGTCCCTGGGACGAGAGACATAGAGTTAACACACACACACAGAGAGAGAGAGAGAGAGAGAGAGAGAGAGAGAGAGAGAGAGAGAGAGAGAGAGAGAGGAGAGAGAGAGAGAGAGAGAGAGAGAGAGAGAGAGAGAGAGAGAGGAGAGAGAGAGAGAGAGAGAGAGAGAGAGAGAGAGAGAGAGAGAGAGAGAGAGAGAGAGAGAGAGAGAGAGAGAGAGAGAGAGAGAGAGAGAGAGAGAGAGAGAGAGAGAGAGAGAGAGAGAGAGAGAGAGAGAGAGAGAGAGAGAGAGAATACTCATCCTCCGTAATGTAAATACTGTGTATTTAGAGTGTATCTTAACTTATCTGTTTATAAAAGATACTGTAAGATATTTTGTATTTAATGGTTATTATTATTATAATATGTACCTTACCTTTTTACTTTTTATTTTATAACGCTGTTTATTTTATTGTTCACCTGCTTTAGCAATGCAAATGTATATTTCTCATGCCGATAAAGCTTTTTTTAATTGAAAAATTTAGAGAGAGAGCCTCTCACCAGTCAGGGACCGTGTGCCAGTCGGTGAATATTCCTCCCGTGCTCTGGGCTCCACACTCTATCAGATGTCCTGCAAGACTACACACACACACACACACACACACACACAGTTGTAACATTGAAAGAGTAATAGACCTAGACTATGATTATTAATAGTTTAGGATACATGTGCACCTTCCGGCAGCCAGCAGGTCATAGCTGTCTGTCTTCCAGCCGAACTGCAATGAAAAACACTTTATTCAACACACACAAACACACCTGCAACTCTGGGTTACTCCTTCCTCCTCCTACGTATACACACAAAACTCCTCTCCTTCCCTCTCCTTTTCCCGACCTCCCTCACCCTCCCTCTTCTACATTTCTCTCTCCCCATATCTCTGTCCATCCACTACTTCCACTCTTCCTATCTATCCTTCCCCTTTTCTCTCTTCTCCTTTATCCATCTCTCCTCCCCCCCTTCCTCCCTCTCTCCTCTCCCCCCCAACTCCCTCTCTCCTCTCCCCCCAAGCTCCCTCTCTCCTCTCCCCCTCCCCTTCCTCCCTCTCTCCTCTCCCTCCTCCTCCCCCCAAACTCCCTCTCTCCTCTCCACCCAGCTCCCTCTCTCCTCTCCCCCCTCCCCAAACTCCCTCTTCCCCCTAACTCCCTCTCTCCGCTCTCCCCCAACTCCCTCACTCCCCTTAACCCCCCCCCCCCCCTCTTCCAGGGTACCGAGTGCATCAGGGGTCCCAGGGCCACCGCTGAGTCCACACAGCGGCCCGTCACCACGATGTCAGCCCCCCGGTCCAGACTCCTCTGGATAGACACCGCCCTGTTGGGTAGGGGAGAGGGGGGAGGAGAAGGGGGAGGAGACGAGGGAAGGAGCGGCGTGGGCCAGGGAGAGGTGGGGAAAGAGGAGCGGGAAGAGGAGAAAGGAGGCAGGGGGAGAGGAAAGAGGGGAGGAGAGAGGGGGAAGAGGAGGAGACACATGAGGGACAGGAGAGGGTAGGTTGATCATGTTAAGGCATTGACAAGCAGTGCATTGTATAAACGGCAACAAGTGTGTGTTCTTGCAACAGGTGAGCGTTGTTACCCCAGGTATGCGTTCATACTGTGAAGGGTCCGTGGTAACCTTTGATTACCACTACCATCCGCCATCTTCACCTCAGACAGACTGCCTTTCTGAGAGAGGATGAGAGGAATAAGAGAGGAGAGAGTAAGGATGAGAAAAGAGAATGAAGAACGAGAGAGAAGTGAGAGTAAAAAGGGGAAAAGATATAGAGGAGAGGAGAAGGGAGGATGAGGAGAAAGGAGAGGAGAGGATAAGAGAGGATAAGAGAGGAGAGGAAAGGAGAGGAGAGGAGAGGAGAGGAGAGGAGAGGAGAGGAGAGGAAAGGAGAGGAGAGGAGAGGAGAGGAGAGGAGAGGAAAGGAGAGGAGAGGAGAGGAGAGGAGAGGAGAGGAGAGGAGAGGAGAGGAGGAGAGGAGAGGAGAGGAGAGGAGATTAAAACCAGAATTGGTACCCATCGCTTCACCACTAGAGACGATGTCTGCTTCTAACCTGAGTCATGAGGTCATCGCCCGTCACCACGGCAACCTTCAGGTCAAGCCCCGCCTTCTTAATCACTTCCTGTATAGCTGCAGCACATGCCAAGGGGTTCACACCCCCAGCGTTGCTCACCACCCGGATACCTACACACACACACACACACACACACACACACACACACACAAACACACAGTACTGATCACATAGCTGGAGGTGCGACTATAAGAGTACTAGTATTATCAGTAGTTTTATGACCTCACCTCTCTTGTGGATGTCAGTGATGAATGGAGCGATGGCTGCTTGCACAAAGTCTGGAGCATAACCCATGGTCTGTAGAAATATAGAATATAGACAATAAACCCATGGTCTGTAGAAATATAGAACATAGACAATAAACCCAGGGTCTGTAAAAATATAGAACATAGACAATAAACCCATGGTCTGTAGAAATACAGAACATAGACAATAAACCCATGGTCTGTAGAAATATAGAACAGGAAGACATCACAAACAAGGCATACCATGACCTTATTAATTCTGCAAACACAAATGCACAACAAGCATAATGCACACACACACACACACAGAACTCACAGGCGTCTTTGCCTTGGCGGCGGTCAGGAGGGACATGGTAATCTCACTAAGGTAGTCGAACACCAGGAAGTCCAGCTTCCCGCCATAGATGAGCTGAGGCACTACACACACAGACACACAGACACAGGGGCACACATGCGTGCATACACACACATTCACTCAGAAATAGGTAATGTGAGATTAAGTGTCATATACTACCGGTACAGTACTAACATGTGTATCCCTAGACTGCTTGACTACAAGGCTACATGACAGGTTACCCCGCGTCCAGGGGCTTAGTGACACCTGACAAAAACCTTAAAACCTAGAGCTGACTACTTTCCTTTACTTTACAGGCAGTTCCTGCCGTTACAGCCCAAAACATCACCTACACAGTGCAAACCTTAAGACTTAAATAGTGTCTCTCTGTGTTTTAGTTTGTCACAATACCTGATGTGGGGGTGTCTCCCCAAAACCCGGAGGCGCATCCTATCCGGACGGACTTGCTGGAGGTAGAGTAGTGGGTAGTACTGCATGGAATAGTAGAACTGTGAGCAGTATTACTACTGTAATGGTACATTAGGCGCTGGCTGCAACGCAACATCCTACGCGTTTTGGACATCGCCAAGCGCCGGGCAATGTGGACTAGATGCGGGCAATTTGACATTGAGGTTAGTAGTTGTGGCTACGGACGGTGCAAAGCTGCAGGTGAATGCAGGCTAAAGGCAAAGGGTTGGGGTTCAAGTTGCCCGTCCGCCGTCAAAAACAGTCCGACGAGGAACACGGGCTGAGCAAGCTCAGCTCAGCTCAGTACATGAAAAGCTCAGAATAGATTGATTGTAAATACACCGTCTCTATTGTATTAGTCAAATTGGTTTCAAGTACACGGTTCAATTCCAAGTTTATTTCTAGGTTATGAAACACCAAGTTACCATCACTTGCAGTAGATGACAGCAGAGAAAAAGAAGACACCTTGTAGGCCTAAGGTTGAATCCTGATCCTTCGTGTCAACTGCACAGAATCACATATTTCATTTAAATTTCTATTTTAATTTTCATGTATTTATTTTTTCTTATGAATTATCTACTTTCTATGACTAGGTATTAGTAAACATTTACAACGTAGTGTTTAGCAGTTACTTTATTCCTTTGTGAATTCTGATTCATGAGGTTAGGGCATCTTGCTCTGGTATACCTACAGGTAGACTGCCGACATTGGGTATCGAAACAAGACACTTTCAATCTTTCGGTTTTTATACCTCAACTTTGTTTGCCACAAACCAGGCATGTCTAAGGACACCATCTAGTGTCTACTGACAGAACTGCAGTCGCCGCAAACTGTTGCGTCGGCTCTACATTATCGAAGAATCAAGTTAGGTTCTATTTCATGTATGACGAGCTTTCAAATGTTATTACAGACAGTGGTGTCATTCTTTTTTTTCATAATGTAAAGCTTCTCTCCACCCCTTCCCCAACTTGGCAGCAATTTGGCCATGTGTGGGGAAACTCATGGCCATACAGGCTTTTCAAGGTCTTGTCTGATTATTTTCACTCTCCTGCAGGTGGTGGTTGCCGGTGGCTGGTGCTGCTGATGGTGGATGCGGCTGATGGTGGATGCGGTTGATGGTGGATGCGGCTGATGATGGATGCGGTTGATGATGGATGCGGTTGATGGTGGATGCGGCTGATGGTGGATGCTGATGGCGGTGGCTGCTGCTGCTGGTGGCTTGAGCTGGCTGGTGCCGGCAAACACTGCTGCTGCTGGTCGCTGCTGCTTGAGGCGATGGCTGCTTGAGCTGGCTGGTGGTGGCGAAGGATGGTGGTGTCGCCTTCTGCTGCTAGTGGGGGCGGCTTGTGCTGGCGACGGCTGTTGGTGGTGGCGACTGCCGGTGGCTGTTGGTGGTGGCGACTGCCGGTGGCTGCTGGTGGCGGCGGCGGCGACGGCTGCGATTGTTGTCCTTCCTTTCGACCTGATGCACTTTGCTATCCTTAACCTCAGCCTGATGTATGTGGAGTATTTTCTTTATTTATTAATAACTTATAATATTCCTCCCTGTTCCTTCACTTTGTTCTTGTTTTACAAATGAGATATAAATGCACACCTGTTTACACATTTGTTGTTCTGGTTCCGCACATGATTAAATTTGTTTTATTTATTGATACCCCCCGGCTCTACTTTGCTGTTCTTGTTCACACTTACTTTATCTTTCTTTCGTTGTTCTTAGTCATACTTGTTCCCACTTGTTTTTGGTTCCACAAACCTCAGCCTGATATATGTGGGGAGGATTTTTTTCTAAACACGCATCTGAAACACTGGCTCCAGCTTTACATGGTGCATCCTCCTTTGCAGCGTGCAGATGTTAGGCAGTGAATCTGCATTTGCTGGAGGGTTTTATAACCAGTGGTCCATTTTAAAGAGTTGTCTTGCCTTCTCTTTGAATTTAATGGCTCTTCTGCTCCCAACGTAGAGCTCTCCTTCTGCAGTGAACATTCATCAAAGAACTTTCATCATTAAAGAGCTATCTTACCAAGACACTATCCACACATTTTATTGTATGTATTGGTCTATCTACATACTGTACCCCTGAAATCTTCAATGGTGATGTTATAAACAAGCATCAAAATATGCTCCCCATATTCTTACAGTGTACATATAGTGGTTTAAAATAATGTGACTCTGCAGTGGGAGCATTATTTTAAAGAGGCAATTGGTCTATCCACATAGGCTACTTTACCCCTGCTATCTTAAATAAAGACGTTATAAACAAGCAAGTATTTCAGATACTCACCTTTTAACTTGAATTTTGAAGCGTAGGCCTACCTCCTGGTTTATTTTCTGGAACTTATCAAAGCCATCCGGGAATTTTCCCAGAGACAGGAGGTCAAACGATTGTTTCCATCTTTCCTCCATAGCTTCACAAACACAAGTATTTAGAATTTATGCAACACGATAAATATCTTGTTATAACAAGAAAAGATGTCGTCCCCCCCCTCCCCCTCCACCACCGACGATAACTTTCTCCGCTCCCAGACCCGTAAAGATAACACATATATCATCTTATTTCTACATTCATCAGAACATATTTGTAAGATAGTTGCGCAGTTAAAAACACGTTTCTACAGAAAATACTCATCATCAGCCTAAAAGATAGCAGAAACTGATGTGTGCGCACGCAGGATCCTCTCACTTTACGACGCGCATGCGCAGAACCACTAGATAGCAGAATTTGATGGGGTAGCAGGAATTGGCCGACACCGTGTTTCCATCTTTGTGCCTTTCAAGTGAACGTGGTAAGCGAAATTATACTCTGAAATGTATTATGTTTTCAACTTTTCTGGTTATTATGTTATTTAATGGCTAACATAAGCACAAGTGGACGTAAACGTAGTGGTTTATGGTCAGAATCCCTCCAATCATCTTGTGCGCCGAATCACTAACCAACGTTAAGTAGGCTAACTCTTATTAACTTAGCAAAGGGATGTTAGCCGTCGAATTCTAAATTCTAATTATGTTGCATTTTTGAACGATTGACCAGTACTCAGGCTGTAGGTCTACCAGTAAGATGAGTACGACGGAGTATTAGGGCCACACAAAATATTTTTGCCGTGACGAGATCAAGGTCGACACGTCGACTTTAAAATCAACATGTCGACATTAAACTCGAAATGTCGACAATAAAGTTGAAATATGATGTCGACTTTAATCTCGATTTGTCGACTTTAAAATTTAAAGTCGACATTAACTCGAGGATACAGTTGAAATTAGTTGGGAGAGATAGCAACCGCTCCACAGGGCCTGCCCTGAATCCAATGGCTTGTGTGGATAATTTGGTAAAATTGTATTTCAGAATCGGGTTTAACAATAAAGAGATCATCGCTATTTTAGCGCAGAGCCACTGTGTGGTAATTAATGTAAGGACGCTGAAAAGATTGTGCGGAAAAATACTGGATACTGGAAAGCGGGAAAGCGGGTCATCTTGCATCGCAACAAGCAGGAAGAAGCGGGAAGAACCCGGCGAAGCGATTTGATTGGCTGACGGATGCATCTGCAAAGACTACTCCCCCATCAGTCAGCCACGCCTTCCCACATCAGTCAACAGACGCATGTAGTGGGCATGTAGGGTGACGGTGCGGTGGGCATGTAGGGTTACGCCCCGTGCCCACTGCCTCCGTCAGTTGACTGATCTCCATTGACTTTGAATGGGGACGGACGCGCAATGCATTGTGGATCCGTCCGTCCGTTGGAGCCTTCTGCTCAGTCAAAAAGTTGAAAAATGTTCAACTTTTTCGGCAGCGACGGATCCGTCATCCAATCGGATCGCGTATGCAAATGTAAGCACTGTGGCGCGACTCGGGCTCTGACGATACTGGAAAGCGGGAAAGCGAGTCATCTTGCCTCGCAACAAGCAGGAAGAAGCGGCAAGAACCCGGCGAACCGATTTGATTGGCTGACGGATGCCTCTGCAAAGACTACTCCCCCATCAGTCAGCAACGCCTTCCCACGTCCGTTGACTGACGGAGGTAGTGGGCATGTAGGGTTACGCCTCGTGCCCACTACCTCCGTCCGTTGACTGATCCCCATTGACTTTGAATGGGGACGGACGCGCAATGCATTGTGGTTCCGTAGGAGCCTTCGGCTCCGTCAAAAAGTTGAAACATTTTCAACTTTTTCGGCAGCGACGGATCCGTCATCCAATCAGATCGCGTATGGGGGAGTAGTCTTTGCAGAGGCATCCGTCAGCCAATCAAATCGCTTCGCCGGGTTCTTCCCGCTTCTTCCTGCTTGTTGCGAGGCAAGATGACCCGCTTTCCTACTTTCCAGTATCATCAGAGCCCGAGTCGCGTCACAGTGCTTAAATTTGCATACGCGATCTGATTGGATGACGGATGCGTCGCTGCCGAAAAAGTTAAACATTTTCCAACTTTTTGACTGAGCAGAAGGCTCCAACGGAACGGACGGATCCACAATGCATTGCGCGTCCGTCCCCATTCAAAGTCAATGGGGATCAGTCAACGGACGGAGGTAGTGGGCACGAGGCGTTACGCTTCGTGCCCACTGCACCCATAACATTGTGTTGGTAGTGGTACATGTACTTTTTAAATAACCATAACTTCAAACGGTTTGGTTTGTTATAAACGTCAGAGATGTAGTTATGACACTGGATACATTTGATAGAATAATGAAAAATAGAATAATGTTCTAAAATAGGTTCCTTATCATAACCACGTTAGTAACGTTTGTAATAAACCAAACCGTTTGTAAATCGGTTGAAAATTGAGCAAGTTATGGTTATTTAAAAAGTACATTTACCACTAGCAACACAATGTTATGGGTGAGCAGTTTACTGTGGTAAGATGTGGTTAGATGGCCGGTGAATCTCCCCTAACTCCCCTAACTAATCAAATAAAGGTTGCATAAATTGTAAACTGTGTTTAGACTCTCTTAGATAATCTAGAACAATTTAAGCGGCTTTGCCGCGACTGAAGAGGTTAAACAATGAAGAATCAGTCGCTCCATGCCGCTCGTTCAGAATTCCTTAACCTTTCCTTAACTGCCGAATTGGATGCTGCGAATCGGATGCCAACTTCAGCGTCGTCAGGATTACCTAGAATGTGTTACGGTTGTAGTTAAGGTTGTTTATCTGCAATGTGTTAAGGTTGTGTGTAAACAGTATTGGACATAATGTTGTCTGTTTGTGGTGAAGGAGGACTTTGCCGATATCAGGGCCAACCGTCCACAACAAAGTGGAACCGCCTCTGTATGGCAGAGAAAAAGCGATTCACGCAGATCGAGGAAAAAACGTTGTTTATGGAGTCTCTTGGTAAACCACTGTTTACATAATTAAATCCTTTGACATATTTGACTTAGTACATTGCTATACAGGTGGTAGCTGTACACATCACTTCTTCTTTTGTGTGTGTGTGTGTGTATGCGGGGGGCGGGGGGGGTTGGGTGTGTCTGTGTGTGTGTGTGTGTGTGTATGTGCGTGTGCGTGTGTGTGTGTGTGTGTGTGTCAGGCCTGTCCTTGACTCCAGCCTTCAAGAGGAGAAAGCCAGGCCAGGTGAGAGTATGCTCACCTGAGGAGACAGACTCTGAGGAGGAGGAGCTGTGGACCTCTGGATTGACAGGTACAAAGATATTTGCTAGACTTTCAAAGCCCTGACTTAATCCTTACCCGCAGTTAGTCAGAAATAGTAAAAAAGTAAAAAGCAACCTTATAGTAAGCTAGGTTTTATACTTTGTTGGTTGTTGGAAGCTTATACTACCTTTTAGTCAGTTAGTAGTAGTTAGTAGGATACATCCTTACTCATAGACAATTTGTAGTTAATAGGTTATACGTCATGTTATGTGAATTCTACAGTAAGTCAGTAATATATATTTCTTTATACTTCCTCAGTTATTATTAGCTTCTAAACTACCGTTGAGTCAGTTGGTCATAGTTAATAGAGTACACCCTTACATATGGTCTGTTTGTTATCATTAATTGTCGCATCCTAACTCATATAGTCAGTTGGTAATAGTAAACAGCTTACATCCTAAACTAAAGTCAGTTATATCAGCAGGTGCTGGAGTGTGGGAGCCACCAACAGTCAGACAGGGGTCTCTACAACAGCCCAGTACGTCAGATGCAGTTTCTGTGCAGGTATAAAACAGCACACATCACCTTCCAGTGTTACCCACAGACCAAGGACCAATGTGTGGTGCGCGGGGGGGGGGGGTTAGTTTAGTTTTTACCTGAACTTGTGATTCTGTGACATTCAAGGAATGAATTGCAACAGACAACTAAAGCTGGAGGTTTTTATTTCAGTTACAAATAAACTCAAGACCTACCTGAACCAATATTTAACTTTTTTAGGAAAAATAAAATAAATAGTAACAATATACTACTAGGTACAACAATGCAACTAACTAAAATAATAAAACTGCATTAGCCTAATGTGCAAAGCTTGCATGCCCCATCAGAACACTTAATTCTACGTGGGTTCCTGAACAATAACTCAAGTGCCTGCTCATGAGGGTCCTCATTCGGCCTTTAGCAGACAGATTTATCCAAAGCGACTTACATCAGTTAATACACACATGGACACACCGACGGCAGAGTCAACTATGCAAGGCGACAGCCAGCTCTTCAGGAGCAGTTAGGGTTAACAGGGCTCTAAAGTGCGACCAATTTGGTCGCACATGCAACCTAATTTCTCTTGGTGCGACTAAAAAAAATCAGAGGTCGCACCGGTGCAACCAGCCGTTCAAAAAGAAAAAAACTCTGCGACTCTGAAAGGCCCATATCATGGTCCAAACCAATCAGAGATAATGAAGAGCGGGACCCCCCTCTGATTGGCCGTGGTCCAGATATTCCTGTTTATTCTACTTCATTTAAGAATGCTCGTCAGAATTTTGCGATTTTCACTGGCTACAATATTGCATCTGTCAGTTGTCAAATTTGCTGAACAAAATGTTAAACTTCAATAATTGTTCAGTTAACTTATATCGTGCATTTATTTAAGCTCTCAACAGCATAACCATACAGCTTCGCCACATCGGCGGGAAAACACGGCACACGCAAAGTAGGCTACATCCATGGAATCAGCCGTTCAAAACCAGTCTGCATGAATCGTATGACAACTGGATGGCAGGGGATGCGGACAAGGTATACACCGCAGGGGAGAACATGAGAGCCCCAGCTCGCCGCATAGTAGCCTGGGTGCTTTAAGCATGGAATAAGCTGGATACGGAGTGGGTGAAAAACTGTGTGTGTGTGTGTGTTTGTGTGTCACTCTGTTCGAGCCTGCATGAGAGTTCAATGTTGTCATTAGCTGTTACGTCTTTCTGACCAATCGCAGTTCAAGGCCGACCTGGGCTGTTCCACTTTGGGAGGGGGCGCTCAGTTACTCCCCTCTAGACAAAACGGAATTGGTTGCGACGTTGACCCGGCGCCGCCCGAAACGTTAACGGGCCACCGGGAATTCTCCCAACTCTCCCGATTACCACTCTGCGTGTTCGTGCGTGCGTGCGTGCGTGCCTGTGTGTGTGTGCAGGCGTTATTCAATTGCCTGGTAAACATATACAGTGTTTCCCCCAGTAAATGTCTCAGTCAAGGTGGTAAGCAGTTGGTGGTGTTGTTTTGGGGTGCCAGTACGCATGAATGAAAAATTTTGGGGTGCCAGTACGCATGAATGAAATAAACAACTGTTTATTTCCATATAAATAAACAACAGTAGGTACAAATGTTGTGCAAACATGCAGACACTACAAAATAAAATTAAAGAAAAGTGCAAATTAAATACAAATAATGGACAATACACTTAACTTTTGTATGCAAATTCAACTATTTACAGTTCCTTTTTTGGATCTTATTTGCGGCACAGCTGACAAGAGGCATCAGTGCATGCAATTCTGCGTGGCTGTGCAAAGAACAGTTCCAGCGCCCTGCTGTAATTGAAAAAAAAAAAATTTTTCAATTTTTTTTTTTTTTTTAATACATTGGTAGTCAAGGCGGGGCCCTAGTCTTGTTAAGGCGACCGCCTTAACAAGATAGTGCTGGGGGAAACCCTGATATAGGCCTACGGTAATATTCATACTGGTTTAAATAATGCATTTGATAGTAGGCTATTTCCCATCGTTGCTGAGCAAGAGTTTTGTTCGAAAGTTCAGTGATAGAAAACAAATAATAGCCCGGGCTATTGCCAAAGATCAAGAAGGCCAAACTACATGAGTTGGCCATCAGAGGGGCATGTGACTGCAATTGAGGATAGTCCATAAGACCTGGAGCCATGAGATGTTCAGTTTAAAACACTTGCACTTTTAATTTAGATTTTCTTTTTATTTCATTTATCTTCAGATGTTTTAAGTTTAAATTGCAGCTCAGTGAAGCACTTACTGCACCAAAATGTTTCAGTGAAATTACCTTTCTTGTGCAAATATTCAAATAAAGAACATTAGGTTGACCAGATTCTTAGTTCATCATTTACAAGTCAATATTGCCTACATGGACAGCTATTTAAAAAACGTGAACCTGTAAAACTGCAGTGTTGAATGCGATATGGTCGACAATTTGGGTGCACCTAACTTTTGTGCTGGTGCACCTAAGAAAAAAAGTTAGGCGCACCAGTGCAAAATGTTAGTTTAGAGCCCTGGTTAAGTGTCTTGCTCAGGGACACATCAACACTCAGCTAGGAGAAGCTGGGTATTGAACAAGCAACCATTTGGTTACAAGACAACTGCTCTACCTCCTGAGCTAAGCCGACCCACAATCAGGCTGCCAGGTGTTCCCCTTGAAGATTGTTCCTGAGGTCTGTTTTTTATCTGGGGATAAAAACAAATAAAATGTATTATCAATAAAGTACTAAAATGCCCATTACTTCAAGAAATATACTAAGGAATATTCTATGTGCTTACCCTATTCATAGCTGAGAAATCCCGCTCGCAATTCACAGATGAGACTGGGACAATCAGGGCAATGCTGGCAAGGAGACTGAGGCAGGGGTAGAGGTCTAACCACTCATCATACTCACTCGCCAGCAGAGTCAGGAGCTCCTCCTGGCTCTTGTTCTTGAATGAAAGATATAGCACATAAGAGAAAGAGAGAAAGAGAGAGAGATTTTCACATACCTGTAATTACCCTGTAATGATATGGTTTTTGAAAGAAAACCACTCTTGGAGGAGCACCTTCTCTTGGTCTGGACAGAATTTTTTTGCCAGAGTCTGCAGCTGTGCAATGGACATATTGTCAGGGAGGGCAGCCGACTGAGGTCTAAGGACATGGAAGGCTCCTAGGATGTCCAGCTCCTTGAACCTCCTTTTCAGTTCTGTCTCCAGGCCAGTAATCTGGGGTTTGATGACCTACAATGAACAGATCAGCACATTTTCTCTACCAGGAACCGAAGGATCGAAATTACTTTCCCTACTCTTATTTTTTTAAAGTTAAAATCTACACTAATCTGTTTCCACCTCACCTGTTGTTTCAGCAACATTTTGTCTGCTGTCCTCCTGGCCTATATAAATCAGTATCTCTCCTGAACAGCCCGGCCCCTGAGAAGCACTGGGTTGTTTGATGCCTAGGAAAATTCGAAATAAATGTATTATATATTTAATAAACATTTACTAGCCACAGCCATTTGACTGTTCAACTTTTTCAGACTAAGCTAACTACCTCCTCAAGCTGCTCCGTCTCGTCTGGACGAGGCCTTTTTGGCGCAGAAAAAACTTTTCAATACTCATCTGGATTAAAGCAACAAACATTCAGAGTCAGAATAAAATAATATTAAGAATAGAAGAATTTTTGATATGGGCACCGTATAGGCCTATCTAAACTATCCGCATTTCATCTTAATTGCAGTGTTCGCTGCGTTACCAACGACGTTGTCTATGATGACGGGTGCGGGATGTTCAATATCAATAACGTTGAGTTCATAAAGCTAATATTACTTTTTCTGAGTTAACAAAAAATGTGGGCAAGTGTGTTAGGCCACCGTATATCTTTGGTAAACTGCAAATGTCACTGACCGTCTTCTCTGTGCCAAATATATTTTTCCATTGACCTCAAGCATTGCGCGTGGACAGGAGGAGCGGGCAAATCAGCCGTCAGTGAGTGTGCATGTAACTCCGCGTTTACATGCGGACACATCTGATCCGCATAGATGTGGAAGAACAGCTCAATCGGAATAGAAAAGTATCATATATGCTCAATCGGAATACAATTATCTGTTCGGAATTGAATTCTAGATGCGGAATAGAAGAGGTGGTGTAGTCCGCTATAAACACTTATTCCGATTAGTTTGGGGTTTAAGAGCAGCTGCAGTAGTTCGCAATTGGTCCACTCCGTCTGTACTTTAATGCACACCGAACTTTACCGCTGTCAAGGAAAGTGGATTTATTGCCGGATTCACGTCTTTGTTATTATCACTCCGTAGTAGTTACAGTAGTCCGTTAACTTATCAACCCCAGCGTGTCCGGTTGCTAAGCGACGGGTGACATCGGTGGGTTCATGTGTTCGCGTATCGTCGCTCTCTCTCCGTCTCCGTCTCCGCGTGTGTGTGTGTGTGTGTTTGTGAACGAGAATGACAGGGAGAACGAGTGCTATGCGGAGATGAATGAACAGACCGATTTTTAGATTTCCAAATCGCGTAAAAAAAAAAAAATACAGAATCAATTCGCGGCGCTCGATGTTGATTCTGTGGTGCCGCGCTACAGAATCAATCCTCTTTATGGTACCTGCTTCATGTCCGTGCGACAGCAGACTCATGGATTAAGTGTATTAATGACAGTAGCACGATGTATAACCTTAGACAGATTGTTGCTAGGAGGTAAGTTGTGTCCTACCCAGAAACATAAAGCAGGGAGTACTCATAACTAGAGGTTCTGTTTGTCAGAGTCTCTCAGGGCGGGGCAGGAGTGACCAGGAGGTCTCTGGAAGGACCATTCCTGCTCATCCAGAGACCGACCCCACCAGAGGAGGAGCAGAGAGGGGCTCTGCAGTCCAGGAGGAGGTCTCACTAGGTTAGCTTTGATCCCACCACTGCTTCCCTGCAATAACAACGTTGTTGTGCACGCATAGTATGTAACTGTGTATGTGAATGTGAAATGTTCTCAGTTATCTACCAAAAACCGGAAGTACCTAAGGATGACGACTACTTCTGTAAGTGGACCCTCTCCTCTCTCTCTCTCTCTCTCTCTCTCTCTCTCTCTCTCTCTCTCTCTCTCTCTCTCTCTCTCTCTCACTCACTCACTCACTCACTCACTCACTCACTCACTCACTCACTCACTCACTCACTCACTCACTCCCTCCCTCCCTCCCTCCCTCCCTCCCTCCCTCCCTCCCTCCCTCCCTCCCTCCCTCCCTCACTCACTCACTCACTCACTCACTCACTCACTCACTCTTTCTTTCTCAAACCTGTTTTTACTCCATCTTCATGCTTCTGCCGGAGCTGCCGGCCGCCGTCGAAGCCGTCCGGCCGCAGTCCGGCAGCTCGGGCAGTGTACTCCAGGGTCTGAACTGGTGCCGAAGCTAGGTGACAGCTCCAGCGGACTAGCAGCTCCGGCTAGGGTAGATCGGCGGCAGTCCGGCGGCAGTCAGCTCAGCTCCGGGAGTACAATCCCTTTCTCCTCCATGACTCCTCCTCCCGACTTCCCTTCGGCGGCAGCTCCGGCGGGGTGAGCTCGGCGCCAGAGAAAGGGATTGCACTCCTTAGCTTAGCTGCAGGGCTAGCGCCGAGTTCCCCCCGCCGGAGCTGCTCGTCCGCTGGTCCACACAATCTTAGCGATGCTCTGATTGGAGGGGAGTGGGGAAGTGGGAGGTAATATTCAAATATGCCACCTTCCTACGTAGGAGGGGGCGCCGAAACTGACTCGCTCGTTTGGTAGCTGGAGGCGGGCTGCTTCCAGAAATGCGTATCTCACTCAAAACTTCATGTACGGACTTATTTCAAAGTTTGTATGCGTGTGGGAGCACCATCTACCCACAATAACACCCCAAATCCCAGGGAAAGTGCTGTTTTCATAATATGTCCCCTTTAACAATAAAATCTCCCAAATAAACAGCTCCCCGACTGGCGCCCTCAGTAAGCTGCTGCTGAATCCCTTATTCACTCGTTCATCTCGTCCCGTCTAGACTATTGCAACTCCCTCCTCACTGGCATCACCTCTCATTCCCTCCATAGACTCCAGTGGTCCAAAACTCTGCTGCGCGCCTCCTCACTCACACCCGGTCTCGTGAACACATCACTCCCGTTCTCTACACTCTCCACTGGCTCCCAATCAAACAACGTATCAATTTCAAAATCCTCCTCCTGACTTTCAAAGCCCTCCATCACCTGGCCCCAAATCCCGTTTAAAAACCTACCTCTTTTCCCAAGCCTATGACCTCTTCTTCCCATGACCACCCTTATCCCTATCTAATATCACACTCCACCTTGCTCCTGTTCTCTGTTATGCTGTCTTCCGCTCGTCCCCTTTGATTGTCATCACCCTCTTCGTCTTTGTGTCTCAGTCACTGTAAGCGTCTTTGGGTCACTGAAAAGCGCTATAGAAAATGAATGAATTATTATTATTATTAAAATCAACTCTGTGTCTCCAGTCTGTGATGAGTGTAGGACTTTCTTCCTTGAAGAGTGCGAGGTCCACGGCCCTATCTTGTTCATGGCTGATCGCCCCGTTGCTGTCGGAGAGAAAGACAGAGCCAAGAAGACGCTGCCCGCTGGGTTTGAGGTATGTGTCATACTTTAACCCCATAAAGTTCTCCACGTCCACTGAGACAGTATAACATTCATTGTTTCATACATTTCTCAGCTGAAAAAAACCCCGTAATATGCAGTTACAGTAACATTGCCAAAATGTTATGGTTCTTCTTCCTCCTGATCCCATCACTCCCCCCATTTTCCTCTGTCTGCTGCTCTTTGTGACTCCCTCTCTGAACTCCCCCCCTCTCTCACCCTTGTCCCCACCCCCTCTTTCCTTTCCTCCCTCTCTCTTCCTCTGTACATCTCTCTCTTCATCTCGTATTCTATCTCTCCTCCCTCCTCCATCTCTCCCTCCCTCTATATGTATTTCTCTCACTCCATGACTCTCCTCCTCTCTCCATCTCTGTCTCATGTGGGGTAGATCAGAGATTCTGGGATCCCAGGGGCCGGTCTAGGGGTGTTTTACTGTGGAGACAGTGGCATTCCCATTGGAACGCACTTTGGGCCCTACGAAGGACACAGGACAGATGAAGAGGGAGCCCTGGAGAGTGGATGCTCTTGGGAGGTCTGTGTATTTGTGTATTCATTTATTTTGATCTAGACTTGTATGTGTGCTTGTGTGAGTTCATTGGATGGCATAGATTCTGATTAACAAATTACTCCAGATCTACAAGAGCAGACACAATGAATACATTGATGCAAGGAGAGAGACATATTCTAACTGGATGAGGTAGGACCCTATTCACTTTCATACGATCTACTGCATGAACAATGTCCACAATTTTCTTACCTACATCACATGGTTGATAGCATTTATTTTCTCTCAAGACTGTGATTAGATCCACAATATTTTCTGTTTTGGTTTGACATAAGCAGAAGATACACTGTAAAGGTGTGTTGAAGTACCTGTCTGTGTGTTAGGTATGTCAAGTGTGCTCGTAATGAAGAGGAACAGAACCTAATAGCGTTTCAGTGCAAAGGAGGGATTCTGTATCGCTCCTGTTGCTTCGTGACCTCAGGAGAAGAGCTCTTGGTCTGGTATGGGGACGAATACGCCAGACATCTGGGAATCGGATTTGATCAACTGTGGAGCTCTACTAAAGGTCTGCCTTCAAGTCTGTCTTTCTGTCAGGGTTTGGTTTCTATACGGCACCTCATTACCACATCTCTCTCATTTAAATTCAAAAGAGCTTGGACAGTAAAGATTTACATTGCCAAAGCAGTTAAGAAATTAGACAGGAAATAGTAAAAAAAATAGTAAAATACAATATACAAAAGATGACATAGCAGAAAAGAAATCTTACTTGGAAAAAGGTCTAAATGCAAAATATACAGTACCATGGAGGTTACAAAAAGACTATACATGTATACAAATTTAGATATGCTTGATTAGGTTGATTAGGGTGTGCAGCCTATTCAGGCCCCAAAGTAAACCACCTGACTCCAGAAGGTGAGGCTGCCTAAACCAGCCGTCAGCAGCACTCTCAAAAATATAATATTCATGACTCTCTCTTTCTCCTAGGAGGGAAATCCCAGCTGACACCAGCTCAGGCTTTCCCCTGTCCCGAGTGTCCGTTCTCCTACACGTCTCAGATCTTCCTCCACAGACACATGAAGAGGAGCCATGGTGACCTGAACGACAGACAGCTGAAGAGCGGAGAAATCAAGGTGGAGCCTAGTCTCCTCCCATACGTCGCAGCCTCCTCTCAAGAACCAATCGGAGCCTCCCCGGGAACCGTCCAAAGGACAAGTCAGATTCCAGCAGAAGGAGCCAGACGCCACAGTTGTGAGCAGTGCAGGAAAACCTTTAGTCGCTCTTATACTCTGAAGAGTCACCAGCGTATCCACACGGGAGAGAAGCCTTACCACTGTCAACAGTGTGGGAAAACATTTAGTCGATCTGGTACTCTGAAGAGACACCAGCGCATTCACACGGGAGAGAAGCCTTACCACTGTCAACAGTGTGGGAAAACATTTAGTCGATCTGGTACTCTGAAGAGACACCAGCGCATCCACACGGGGGAGAGACCATACCACTGTCAACAGTGTGGGAAAACATTTAGTAAATATTATACTCTGAAGTTTCACCAGCGCATTCACACGGGAGAGAAGCCTTACCACTGTCAACAGTGTGGGAAAACATTTAGTCGATCTGGTACTCTGAAGAGACACCAGCGCATCCACACGGGGGAGAAACCATACCACTGTCAACAGTGTGGGAAAACATTTAGTTCATCTGGTAATCTGAGGCTTCACCAGCGCATCCACACGGGAGAGAGACCATACCACTGTCGACAGTGTGGGAAAACATTTAGTAAATATAGTACTCTGAAGTTTCACCAGCGCATTCACACGGGGGAGAAACCATACAACTGTCAACAGTGTGGGAAAACATTTAGTCGATCTAGTACTCTGAAGAAACACCAACAACTTCACAAAGGAGTCTCCACCCAAACAATCGTGTGAAGAAACAAAATGGTTCCCAGACATTGTCATTATAATCAAATAAAAAATGGTTCATCCAGTTTTTGTGATGGTTTTGAATAAAGTTTTTTGCCTAAGATCTACCTGATTTTGAGTTCACATTTTGCCTTCTCTGTTGGACTTTTTGCCCTTTTTGGATTTTGCCCTTGTTTTGGAATTTTGTGATCTTCTGTGTTTTCGCCCAAAGACTTTGTTATAATAAACCACATTTCAGATTTGCAGATCCGGGCTCGATACCCAACTCTTGACAATTTTATGTTAAAGGGCACATGAACGGTTTTAATTGTTTATCTAATCAGCTTCATTTATTTATTTGTATTCACGTCTGTATGAGTGAAGGTTTTTACCTTAAAAAATTAGCTGAAGAAAAATAGTTGGAGAGAGAACATGTTGCTAACTAAATGATTTATGACGACGTCAGTAAGGTTGGCCTCGTAGATCTCACGTTATTTTTACATTTATTGCATTTTATTTAAATATTTATCCTGTAAAGATGCAAATAAAATCGAATATCCAGTGTTGAGATGTCAGTTTTGTCTGGATAAAATAGAAGCAGTCCGACATGGTGGTGAATTATATAGGCCTTTGTCCTGTTATAACGTTTAGGATGTAACGGGTGAGCCGAGGTCCCGTTACTGACCACCAGAGTGAAGCACGGCACCACGAAGATGTTCCCCTTCAACGGATTGAGTGAACTTTTTTAGAATGATCATTATTCCGATAATAATGACTGTTCGAAGTCCTTAAATGGTAGTGAGAAAAAAAGCATGTCGGATTTAAACCGTTAAAGAGATCTTTGATTCGGTAAGCGGAGTTGACTGCTTCAACAGTCGGTGAACAAATAATATA
>NC_079428.1:11723425-11734366 GCF_026213295.1 Gadus chalcogrammus
TCTCTCTTCCTCACCTCCATTCCCTTTTTCCTTCTTAACCTTTTTTTGCTCCGTCATTCTCTTACCCTCAAAGTGTGGGGGAGGAAGAGAGAGAGAGAGGGAGAGAGCCAGAGGGAGGTAGAGCAAAAAAATGGAGAAACATTGGGGGAGCGAGTTAGATAGAGTGTTTGAGAGAGAGAGAGAGAGAGTGAGAGAGAGGGAGAGAGAGAGGGAGATGGTGGTTGATTATATTTTGCAGTAGAGGGGCACATAGTGGGCTTGAATCTCTCTCTCTCTCTCTCTCTCTCTCTCTCTCTCTCTCTCTCTCTCTCTCTCTCTCTCTCTCTCTCTCTCTCTCTCTCTTCTCTCTCTCTCTCACTCTCTCTCTCCTCTCTCTCTCTCTCCTCTCTCTCTCTCTCTCTCTCTCTCTCTCTCTCTCTCTCTCTCACTCTCTCTCGATCTCCGCTTGCTGTCCAGTTTGATCGTATCTCTCGCTCTGTTCTGCTCTTCCTGCACCACTCATGTCGCTTGATATCAGCGCTGCGAGATGTTCTCCTTCTCACGCAACCTCACATCTGTCTTCTCCTCGCTCACTAACTCGGTCGGTCTGTCTTTCCGTCTATCTCTCTCTCTATTTCTACTCCTTCTGTGAGTGTGAGCATGTCCTTTCCTCTCTCTTTCTCTTTCTACTTATTGTCGTTCTCTCGCTCCTCAAATATTCTGCTGTTGTTGCTCTCACATCTTTATGTCAACCGTACAACTCCTCTTCTCTTCACTCCTCCTCTCCTCTATTCTCTCTCTCCTCTCCTCTATTCTCTCATCCTCTCCTCTCTTCTATCTCTTCTTCTCCCCTCCCCTCCTCTCCTCCCCTCCTCTCTTCTTCGCTTCTTTCCTCCTCTCCTCTCCTCTCTCTCCTCCTCTTCTCTTCTCTCCTCTCTTCTTTCCTCCTCTCCTCTCTCTCCTCCTCTCCTCTCTTCTCTCTCCTCCTTTCCTCTGTTCTATCTCTTCGTCTCCCCTCCTCTCCTCCCCTCCTCTCCTCTCCTCTCTCTCCTCCTCTCCTCTCCTCTCTCTCCTCCTCTTCTCTCCTCTCTTCTCTCTCCTCCTTTCCTCTGTTCTATCTCTTCGTCTCACCTCCTCTCCTCTCCTCCCCTGCTCTCCTCTCCTCTGCTCTCTCCTCCATCTTTAATTTATATCATCTATTTGTTATGCTCTTCTTTTCTCCGTCCAACATTCTCTCCACCCTTCCCTCAGCCCCTCTTCCAGAATGGCAGCATATTAATGGCTGCCAATAGACAAGCAAATTATGAGAGACACGCACACACACGCACACACACACACACACACACACACACACACACACACACACACACACACACACACACACACACACACACACACACACGCACACACACACACACACACACACACACAATCACACACACACACACACACACACACACACACACACACACACACACACACACACACACAATCACACACACACACACACACACACACACACACACACACACACACACACACACACACACACACACACACACACACACACACACACACACATCAACATACACACAAAGTACCTCTGATGAGAGGTGGTATTACACAGTGATGCCGCCAACACCGAGTCCATAACACTGACATTCATAATTCTGCAATCATTCATCAGCAGCCATCGGCTGTACCACCATTGTATCGCCTAGTTTGCCGATAGAAATTGCCCCCACAGAAATTAAGATTCCTCAGGTATGCAACTCTATGTAAAAAATATTTTATTACATGGCCTCAAACGGTTATATTCATTATTTTTAAGATAGGTGTGTTGCTTTAAAACTGTTTCATTTGCTCAAAGTGTTTAAAGTTATTTGTAATACGTGTTCTTTAATTGTTAACACTTTAGTAAAAATGTTGTGTAGTAACTTAATAAGCAATACCGAGTATTATTATTGTACTAACAGTAGTTGTCATATTATTGTTATTGCCATGCAGTGCCATTGCAAGTATTCACAATGCTGGAACTTTCTGTTGCATCTCTTACATATAATTGCATTCTATGTTTGTATGTTGTATGTTGGATGTCATCCTTACCACATTAACTGTACCCCATCTTTATTTAAAAATAAATGTGATTTACAGTAGAAAAAGATAGCGTAGAATACATTTAACACACGCACGCACACACACACACACACACACACACACACACACACACACACACACACACACACACACACACACACACACACAAACTATCTGTGGTATTCAAGTGAGCAGTTGACGAATAAGTTATTTTTATTCCGTGTTGTATACTCTGGCTTTATTTTGCCATGTGTCCTTGAGCAAGGCATTGAGAGCAGTGTGTGAAAGTGGCTGAACTCTCAAGGCTCTCTCTCTGAAACGCACAATCCTGTGTTTTGTGTGTGTGTGTGTGTGTGTGTGTGTGTGTGTGTGTGTGTGTGTGTGTGTGTGTGTGTGTGTGTGTGTGTGTGTGTGTGTGTGTGTGATGAAATTCATATTAAACCTGGAAAAGATCTGTGTGACCCCGCTGGCCCGTGGTCACACTGCTCCCTAAGGCCGTTGCCTGGGCACGATTGCTTCTTCATACATACGTCATCACGTCGTAATACGATAAACACGTCATCACCAAGCGTCCTCGCCGCCATAACAACAATGGAGAACGAAAACGTGAACGCTGTCGTCGGCCCAAATTTCAAGTAAACCCTCGACTTCACTATCGCACCAACGTAAACCCACTCGTGAACCCCTTGCCGCCATTGTTTAAAATGATTGTTGTGGGGAAGAAGGGCATGGACCTATACAGAAGGAAGGGTCGCGCAAGGACTACGTCATCCAGCTCACGTTGCGTATCCGCGCGTGTGCGCGTGTCATCTCAATAGAATCTGTACTTTGGCCACGGCACACCTCTCCCAAGTGTGCCGTGGCCAAGGGGCTGTTTCGTGCTGGAATACGGATGGCGTGGTCACACTAGCCAAACGTTCTAGACTTTAGTATGCAAATGAGCTCGGGCATGGGGCCGTGGCCCTAGTGTGAGTGGCCCCTAAGGTTTGAAAAGCACTTGCCCATCGGGCAAGTACAGGTCATGTTCGACTTGCCTGAATGTAATGTTCACTTGCCCAAATTCAAATCAGAATCGTGAACGGGCCTCTTTTTGCCAGGCACCTGGCCTAATTTTGGGGATCTCAGAAAACTCATCCTAGCTCAGACTGAAGCTGAATGTTAGCTTCCACATAGTACGTGTTTAAAATATAACAAACTTTGCTTTTGTTTACTTATTTACCAAATGGTCACATCGTGCCATGAAGTGATTTCAGTCCACTGTTGCAACCTATTAAAGCTTTCGCCCAGTTATATTTAGACCTGCATGCTTTCATCTGGATTTTATGCGTAAATAACTAAATGCCCGTGGTAGTAGCAAAGATATGTATTTTTTAACTTTCATGTTTCTTGTAAGTCTAACTAAATAATCACAATCCCGTTTATAGTAGCGTTAGATACTGGATTTTCTAACTTTGATACTATACCTGGAAAAATATTGATATTCTATACCATTTTCGATACCAGGGGAAAACAGTATTTTTCAGAAAAGAACGTAACCAAAGTAAATAGAGTATGTCTCCAAAACTGCTAGGGCTGTAAAATTACATCTTGGCGCCAATAAAAAGATTTTTGTGCAAGTGAAATAATCAATGTGGATACTACTTTACGGCATAAGTAGAAGATTACATTTCCACCTGAAATAATTATCAGTTGGTCATTATCAGTTGGTATCACTGTCATACTATGAGACACAAACAGGTAGATATCTTACCCTTTTGACACTTGACACCTCTATTTAAAGTTCAGGGCAAATATAATCAAATTACATGAGCCAAACATTCGCAAATACACATATGGCCACTAGATTGCGCTGAAGAACATGTGTTCTGATTGAAGGCAATTTACCTTTTTCCTAAGAAACATTCTCTTAGTAATTAATTGTAAACACCATGTTTAGATGCAAAATTTGGCCGCTGGATTATCTGTTTATCGTGGTTTAATGAGATCAGATTCAACTTTGTGGACAAAAATCACAAAGGTAAAATTTCATTTTGGTTGTTAAAAGAAAAGGGGACGTTTTTTTTTCAGTCGTTTCTTGCGAGTTTTAGTCCCAAAATGTTATGGTTTAGAACAGGGTTTCTCAAAGTTTTGACAGCTGAGGGCGATTTAGGAACCCAAAATTTGACTGAGGGCCGCCCAAGGAAAAAAAATAAGGAGGGAAACGCCGTCAGCATTTATTTATTTTTGTTTAAATTAATATTGGTATAATAATAATAAAAAATAAAATAAAATAAAAATCATATATGTATATATATATTTTTTAACTTACATCTGTATGTCATTGCGGGCCACCAGGAATATTTCTGCGGGCCACCATTGGCCCGCGGGCCGCACTTTGAGAACCAATGGTTAGAATGCCGGAATTAGTGGAGGCTCAGCTTTCATATAATATATAGTTTGTGCAGGTCCAATTTCGTGAAAAAGATCGCTATTGCTGTGCATGTGCACAGTTATGAATCCCAAAACCGTGTTCTTGCATTTTCATGTGTCTTCATCATTCTTCAAATCTAAATCATTCTTTTGACTTTCCTTGGTAATTTGCTTTAATCTATTTCCATGTTTTCCATGCTAGCTGTATTGGCTAACCGTTAGCTAACACGTCACACAGAGCATTGAGACTAGTGCCGAATCACTGCCAGAGACCGCACTGCGAGTGAGTGATAGGAGGCGGGGCTATGTTCGCACTGTAGCGCTGTGCGTCTGTTAACTCGCTGTCTGAGAGAAGAGAAGACAATTGCAAATATATCTTGTTGTGTGAATTTGCGGAAGAAAATGGTTGTTTTGCAGTTTTTAGAAACTCTTAAATAAATTGGCTTTATATGAACAAACCCTATAAAATGCACTTGCCCTTTCGGGAAACCAGAAATCATCTCAACTTGCCCACATATTATTTTTAGTTGCCCCGGGCAAGCGGGCAACCCCTGGTTCAAGCCTTGCTATGAGCTATCCGCTCCATGTTAGATTCTGCTAGATTCTGCTTTGTTATAAGGTTTGTTAATATGCTAAATGCTGGTACGTTATGCTATGTTATGCAACATGACACTATGTGATGCTGTGATGGGTTTCTTTCTATATGACTCACTACATGATGCTACTTTGCACTACGTTATGCTACATTGCGATTTTATGCTCGGGTTAGCATAACATAGGGTCCTCTCTGAGCTGTACTGTCCAGGGCTACTTCCTATTTCCTGTCTGACCTCTCCCGGCAGCTACACTGAGCATGTAAGCGTCTCGCACCAAACGCGTGGTGTCCTTTTTGACAACACTTGGCATCGCCCCGCCCCCTCTCTAGTCGCTCCTTGTGGGAGTCGACCACGCTGTCGTGGGAAGATCTTAAAACCAAGAGATGAGCGTCAACCCCAGGTCGGTATGGCCCGTCAGTCCTCGCTGAATGTAGATCGTCCTATCGAACGGCCAAACACGCACTGCAGTTTGTGCTCATTTGCATAAAATGAATCCCTTCAACGCACCGTCATTCCCCACCGGCCCGCGAGCCTTCCCCCCCATTCCTTGCACCACGGGATATGGCGTCCGATACAAAGTGAGAGCACGCGTTTGGGGGTGCCAGCCCGTTACGACCTGCGGGCACGCCACAGGGACGCGGTGAATGCAACAGGACTGCTCGGCTATCGATGGTTTTCCATTGTTGTTTCGATCGCTCACAAGTGGATGCATCCACAATCCCAACCGATTGCCCTCCAAATCCTGTCCTTCTTTGAGATTCTATTATTTAAGGTTTATTTGGATGGGGACGGATATAGAAACATAGACAAGCTTGAGACAGTAAACCGATGTTTGCATCAAAGTGTTTCCAGCCAAAGCTAATTCGCTTGTCCTTGTGTCCAAGTTGTCCTTGTGTAAACAACGTCTGGGGGTCTCACAACTCGACCATCAACCGCACAACGTCCATGATAGCAAAATAAAACAAGCGAGGAGATGCAAGGACACGAGAGCTTTGTGGCCTTCCGAGGGACACAGGGTTTTAGTTATATTGGGGGGGCCAAGATAACTACATTTATTTCATTATCCGTTATATGGGGGTGCCACATGATCGACCCGAGTAAAAATAGACTTCAATTTCGTTTTAGCATTTTGCAGCGCTTCTGCTGCGCGTCAGATGGCCTCAGTGTAGCGACTCTGATTGATTAAAGTGGCAGAATTTCCTTACGACGGGACACAAGGCTACGTGGCCCCATGCGACACGTGCCAAGGTTAGCAACAGGGCGGGTGTTTCCCTGCGTGCCTAGCAACAGCAGGCTGTTAATACAAGACACAGGAAGTAAGTTGAGAACGGAAGACGCCTCTCTCGGCTGATTGATCATCTTTTACTCCCAAGAGCCAATCAGGTTAATGGAGCGTAAGAGAGCTGGGTGATGTCATATTGACTAATAGGGCGCAGCATATTGTGACATATTGTTTGCTCGTCGTAAATTATGAGGAGCACTGTACTATTAAAACACAGACAGGGGGAGACTCAGTTTTAGGGAATGGAGAGGGAGAGAGGTAGAAAGCAATAAAGGAAGAGAAGGATAGAGGATAAGGAAAAGTTAAGGCATGGAAAGGAAAAGTAGAGGGAGAGAAGAAGGACAAAGTGAGGGAAGAGAGTGCCAGAGGGAAAGAGGGACTGTAAAGTGTTGTAAGAGGAGAGAGAGGGTGAGAGACGGAGAGGGGATCATGTTTTGTCCTTCAGAGGCTGACAGTTGTTCCCCCGCGATCACAGTCAGTGGTCAAATCGTCCCTGATGAACTCCTAGCGCCAGAGAACTGGTCTCATCCAGTTCTTCATGTATTCATAGAGGTCTTCATCCAGGTCTTCATTCATGTATTCATCAAGGTCTTTATTCATGTCTTCATCCAGGTCTCCATTTGGGTCTTCATCCAGGTCATCTTTCATGCCTTCATTCAGGTCATCATCTAGGTCTCAATTGATGTCTTCATTGATGTCTTCATCCAGGTCTTCTACCATGTCTTCATTCAGTTGTTCATCCAGGCATTCATTCAGTCTTATTCAAGGTATTCATTCATGTCTCCCAACATGCTCATTTAACAATATTGTTAAAAATGTAATATGACCTTTATGTAGTACATGCCATGCGCATTATGGGTTATAAATACACATACTGCATTTCTTTATCAATACCGCTTTATAATAATAACTACAAACGAAAAAATGACATATTATCATAACGACTCCTAATGGTTAAATTATGCAAAATATTATGGAACCTGTCCCGCAAAGCATGATGGGACATAAATATATAAACATATATTTATGTATTAAAATATGCAAATTGACTTGTGAATGGTGTCCAATATGGCTGTGGATACAGTCACCACAGCTACAGCTTCAACAAGTGTGACGTGATGCCCTGTGCCTGTTCTCGGTGGGAACACAGAGGCTAGCTCTAATGACGCCATTCTAGTGTGTGTGTGTGTGTGTGTGTGTGTGTGTGTATGTGTGTGTGTGTGTGTGTGTGTGTGTGTGTGTGTGTGTGTGTGTGTGTGTGTGTGTTTGTGTGTGTGTGTGTGTGTCCCTGTCCGAGTCCGAGATACGGTAAGGAGGAAGGAGTGATTGCTTGTGTGTTGAAGTGTATGCGCTTGTGTGTCTGCATGCATGTGTTTGCGTGTATTTTTTTGTGTGGGTGTGCTTGTATGTGTGTAGTGGCTAGGAAACAATGAAGTGAGAATCAGTTTGAATGACAGACAGACAGAGAGAGAGAGAGAGAGGCCGAGAGGGAAAACAGCAGAAAAGAGACAAAGACAGAGAGAGAGACAGGGAAATCGAGAAACAGAAAGAAGGTGGGATGGACAGAGGGACAAAGGGAAATGGAAATAGATAAAGAGGAAGATAGGAAGATTAAGAAAGAGGGAGGAATAGAGATGAGAGATCGGCAAGAACAGAACACTCTGGCTGTACTGAACACATGAGAGAAAAATACAACAAGCACAATCAAAACCATGATTGTAGTGATCTATTGTCTTGCTTAAAACCACAGACAAAAACAGCAATTTTAACACAATAACACGTTCCCGCTAAACGTGCTAGAGCGCTGAAGTGCTAAAGTGCTACGCTCATCTGAATGATTGGAGCCAAAAGGGTTGGTTGTGGTTACTTCGCGTCTACCCCAGGTAGGCAGTGTTTCTGATAGAAAAATGTATCTCAAAAGACAGAGATGGCCTTTTAACTGTTTCTCAATGCTCTTACTGAATCAGCCCCTCCTTATTGATCTCCACAATAAAGGTCCTTATGTGCTGTAGTTGGATGAGAAGTGCACTTTTAATTTGACGTATTGCCGAAGCATGATGGCTGTGCTCTTACGTGGACAAATTGCTAAAGGATGATGACAGCCTACTGTTGCTGACAGATACTGTGCTAATTGCCAAGTAATGGTTGCCTTTAAACACCTTCACTTCCCAGTGTAACCAATACCTTTCTACTGGTTTTAGTGGAAAGGCGCTGCGCAGTACAACCATATTCTTCTATTGTATTGGCTTCTTGCCACATATAAAATGGCAGGCGACCCAATGGAAATGCTTATATTGCCATAACGTGTGCAACTAGTACAACTTTTTCCACCCTTCAATACACCGCTGCCTGTAAGTGGTCAACAAGGATTTGTTACTTCTTCCCATTATAATATTCTGGCCTGGCTTGGCTCTGTGCAGCAGCCCAGCTAAAATTAGATTGATTTGTTGAAGAGGCATTTAATAAATTTGGATTGTTTCAGACCGACGGAACACGCACAACGATATCCGCGATGCTGGATTCAGTTTGACGTCTCCCTTTTTTGCCTTGTAATCTCATAGACAGCAGATTTATTAGAGGTTAGTCTTGTTTACACATTGGACAATGTTTCACAGACATTTCCCAGAGTGCCACACTATTCCAGTCTTTAAACCAAGACTAATCGGACAAGGTCTGTCCTATTTCCACAAGCTATTTAGTTTAAGAGCCGATTGTCGTCAAACTGAAATCACAGACTAAGATTGTCCATCTCGAGCCCAACTGGGCACAGCACAGCGCGTTTGAACAGGTAATGGAAACGCATATCCGTGCGTCATGGTTTGACTCAGGACTGCCTAAAGTGCCAATGGAAAACCGGATATTGTTCTTCCCTGTTTCTAGATGAATGTTTTTTTTTCAGTGTACTGGGACTTTAAGAGGGAGGTTGTTTCAGATCTGTTCTGATGATCAGGGAATAGTTCAGTCTTTCATCGAATCCCCTGTTGATACCACTTCACACCCGTTCTCCACGCACACAGGTGCACACACACACACACACACACACACACACACACACACACACACACACACACACACACACACACACACACACACACACACACACACACACACACACACACACACACACACACACACAATGTATGTGTGTGTGTGTGTGTGTGTGTGGCTGGGTGTGTGTGTGTTTGTATATGGATGTGTGTGTCGTGTGTACTTGCGTTCCTGCATGCCGGCGGGTGTGTGTGTATGGGTTTGTGTGTTGTGGCAACCCGGCACGGTGAGCGAACCACCTCCTCCCAAACAGGACACAATTTCGCGGGGAAAAACCAAAAAGGCATGTTTTATTCCAAAATCAAACATAGTCTCTTGCTGAAAAAACACAAAAGAACGAAAAACCTGGGAGGAATCGTCGGTTTTATCCTTCGTGGGTGGAATCCCCGTCACCCACGAGGACCGGTCTCTCCGTACAGGAGCACCATGGCTGGGGGAGCCCCGAATGAGTGGAGAAGCAGGCTATTTAAGCCCTGCTTCTCCACCTGTGCCTCAGGTGCTCTGTATACTTAATTGGCCCGGGCCGGGTTGCCACAGTGTGTGCATGCGTGCATGTCTTTCATGAAATGCGTGAGGCAGTGCCTGCTGATGAAGGTCATTGTTGTTGTTTACAGATTTTATTTTAGAGAGTGAGAGAGAATGTGAGAGGTAGAGAATGAGAGAGAAAGGGTGACACAGGGAAAGAGTGAGAAAGTCAGAAAATGAGAGTGAGAGAGAGCGAGTGAGAGAGAGAGAGAGAGAGAGAGAGAGAGAGAGAGAGAGAATGTATGTTTGTCCTTAAGGGACATTTCACTATCCTGGTATGTTTCCCTGTCTTACCGGAACACTTCCCTCTTCATGAGTTTTGGTTGCCATGGCGGTTTATGGGAACCCACATGGTGTGCACTTTAAATATGGAAATATGGTTCAAAGCACCCTCAAATCAATTAATAAGACACTGTCCCATTTTTTCCTCACAATGCTCCTTTGTAGGTCCGGGGTTTAAGGCCAGTATATATAATGAAGTTTTATATCTACTTGTGCGGACTTCCGGGAAATGGAATATAACCCTCCTAAATATATTGTCTTTAGTTTATAATCCCATGAAATTGGTTGTGTTTTAGTCTATGGAAATAGTTGACCAGTGAGCACTATGGACACAAAAAGTGGACTGTGAGTGAAGAACGTCAAAGGCTGTTACATCCGCCATGTCCTGTACAAATGTCCCTTTTTTCGCATCATGAAATTTGCAGCGCCTGTGTACAGATCCATACAGCTCCATGATCTGTGATTATGTTTATTGACATGGGGAAAAAAACCATCGCCTTCATAGTAAAAGTACATTTACAGACTAGAAACACTTTCTTAATCAACGACAGAACCTCATCGTTTGACACTTGGCTCCTCAATGCTGTCGTAGAGGATTACATCATTTTGAAAGAACCTGCTGGCACCTTACACAATACAGGCCACTACAGGCCCCCGTAGTCGTTGGAAAGGGAGGGGTGAGGGCGGGATTGACTCACCGCTAGTGGCCACCAAGTTCTTACT
>NC_079428.1:11734466-11751966 GCF_026213295.1 Gadus chalcogrammus
CCTACACCATCTCCGACGGCCTGCTGGACGCCGACCCGGGCCTGGGCCGCGGGACCCGCAGCGAGACGCGCCTCCACGAGCTGGGCCGGCTCGACCCCTCCCTCTCCCCGCTGAGGACCAATGGCAGGGACTCGCTGCTGACGTTGCCCCTCCCGCCGCCGTGCCCCTGCCAATCGCTGCACTGTGCTTCCAACCTATCAGAGTCCAGCGCTCGCCTGCTGGACTCCAGCGAGGACGTGTTCCAGGGCTTGGGGGGAGGAGTCGGGAGGGGGGGAAGCGGGGGCGGGCGGGGCCTCATGCTGATGGGCGGGTGGGTGGGGCCTTGCGAGGACGTCGTGGACGACGGCTGTGACGTCATGGAGGAGTCGGTCACCACCCAGCTATAGACTAGTGAGCTACCCGATAGCGACCCGCGGGGACACCTACCTGTAGGCTATAGGCTACCTGGCTACACGCCACCTAGGCTATAGCTTGAGGCTAGCTAGGCTATAGCACTCGGCGGCCGCGACATGCACAGACTGTTTGGAACTCTGGGCTCCTCTCCACCGAGAGATGGCGCGATGAGTCACACAGAGCAAGACGAGAGAGAGGAGGGAGAAGATGTTTTTAGAAGTGCATGTGGTGCTGTGCGAGGCTGGTCTGACTACATTTAGAGTTCTCTCAGCCCCTTCGTATAGAGCATGACCACCTGGGCACCGGGCCAGGGCCCAACACACAGGGCCCTTATCTCCCTGTGATCTCCTTAGACCCATCGCTTCTCAGAGCATGAAGAACCTCCTCCCAGACGTTAGGATTTCTCTTCAAACTGGTTTACTGCCAGTGTTTATTTAATAGCAATGATTTATCTTCGAACCGGTTTCGAGTGAATGGAACTGAACAGAGTGTACCGATCCGGAGTCTCTCTGAATCGGGATCCAAACCATCGAATATACCTTTACTTTCCTTCGGATCAAGAACGGATTAGCTCCGCTAGAGACCATAGCATTGACAGGTTTTGATAATGGAATAGATCGTTAAGTACGTTATGGATTATTGGGACTTTCCGGAATCTTCTACAATTGGAAAAGAAATGCAATGGAACCACTGATCAGCTGACCGCAGCTTCTCTGCCTCGCTCTCTCCCCCTCGCTCGCTCGCTCTCTCCCTCCCTCTTTCACTCTCTCTCTCTCTCTCTCTCGCTCCCGCTCTCTCTCTCGCTCCTTATAGGGCCAAGGATCTGTCCTTTATGTTATCAACATTTATAGTAATAATAATAATAATAATATGAATAATATACTTTTTACTGGTTCTCTTTGCTTGGTGAAGAGTCGTCTGGTGTGCCAGCTTCTCGCTCTGCTCTTCCTGAATATGTTTCACATATTTTCATGGTTAATAAATGTTTATTAACGCAATTTAAAATGTATTTACATGAGGCTGTGCTGAGGGAGGGATAGGAAGGAAGGAAGGAATCAATGGAGGATGAATGGCAGGAAGGGAGGAGAGATAGGAGGGAAGGAAGGAGGGAGGGAGAGGGGAGAGAGGGAGGGAGAGAGGGGAGAGAGGTTGGGTTAGGGTTAGAGGGATGGAGAGAGGGGGGAGAGAGGGAGGGAGAGGGGAGAGAGGTTGGGTTAGGGTTAGAGGTAGGGAGAGAGGGGGGAGAGAGGGAGGGAGAGGGGAGAGAGGTTGGGTTAGGGTTAGAGGTAGGGAGAGAGGGGGGAGAGAGGGAGGGAGAGGGGAGAGAGGTTGGGTTAGGGTTCGAGGTAGGGAGAGAGGGGGGAGAGAGGGAGGGAGAGGGGAGAGAGGTTGGGTTAGGGTTAGAGGTAGGGAGAGAGGGAGGAAGGGATAAGGGGAGGAAGGGAGAAATATGAAGAAAGAAAGAAGGAAGGCTAACTGAAGAGAATGGTTGGTTATTTTTCTATGCGTGAACATATTTTCACTAGAATGTTACTAGAGCTTTGTTTCGATAGGCTGACCTGGCCCTCCAAAGGTTGGTCCTGATTGGCTGATATTTTGACTCTGGTTTAACTCCTCTGTCAACGACACAGAATTATGCATGTTTGACCCAAACCTCAGACCCCGTAGACACACTAACACACACACAAACACACACACACACACACACACACACACACACACACACACACACACACACACACACACACACACACACACACACACACACACACACACACACACACACACACACACACACAGACACTAAAAACACACACTCACATATACGCACGCGCATGCACAAATACGCACACACACGCACCCATACGCGCACACACACACACACACACACACACACACACACACACACACACACACACACACACACACACACACACACACACACACACACACACACACAAAAATACACACACTCAAAGTCAGACAGAGACGCACTCACACAAACACTCAGAAGCCTCAACTCAGGCACACAAATAGACTCACAAACACACACACACACACACACGCACGCACAACCTCACACATGGTCCTGTGAAGCTGGGTCGGTAGAGGTAAGGCATAAAAAGTGTCAGGGTTAAGGGTTGATTCCCACTGGGGACCTCATTGTGCTGAAAGCCGCTTTGGTTAAATGTGTTGACCAAACGTCATTTATAATTCATACCACAAACAGACCCATTCTATATATATGTATCGCTATCTGTCCCTCCCCCTTCCTCACTGTGAAGAGATGGAGAGTGATGGAGAGATAGAGAGATGGAGAGATAGAGTGAAAGAGAGAGTAGGGGCTGGAGGGCAAATATTTTGCCCTTTATTCAACGTCTCAAGGGTCTTTCTCTCAACATCCCATAATAATAGAATCGCATCTCCCCTTCTCCATGTTTAACAGCATGTTACCAACTCCCCCCCCTCCGTTTCTCTCCCTCTTGCCATGAATCTCTCACCCCTTTCTAAATCCCTCTCTCTTTCTCTCCCCCTCTCTCTCCCCTCTCTCTCCTCTCGTTCTCCCCTTTCTCTCCCCCCTCTCTCCCCTCTCTCTCCCCTCTCTCTCCCCTCACTCTCTCCCCTCTCTCTCCCCTCTCTCTCCCCCCTCTCTCCCCTCGCTCTCTCCCCTCTCTCTCCCCCCTCTCTCCCCTCTCTCTCCCCTCTCTCTCCACCCTCTCTCCCCTCGCTCTCTCCCCTCGCTCTCTCCCCTCTCTCTCCCCCTCTCTCTCTCCCCTCTCTCCCCCCCTCTCT
Source organism: Gadus chalcogrammus (assembly GCF_026213295.1). Lineage (NCBI taxonomy): Eukaryota > Metazoa > Chordata > Actinopteri > Gadiformes > Gadidae > Gadus > Gadus chalcogrammus. The sequence goes on from NC_079428.1 coordinate 11,737,653, forward strand.
CTCCCCTCTCTCTCCCCTCTCTCTCTCCCCTCTCTCCCCCCCTCTCTCTCCCCCCTCGCTCTCTCCCCTCTCTCTCCCCTCTCTCTCCCCTCTCTCTCCCCCTGCTCTCTCTTTCTCTCTCTGCCTATCACTCCCGGCCCTGGATCCACCACCACTATCAGAATGTCAGGCCCTGACCCTGAGACCGAGATTGCTCTTTCAACATCTCATAATTATAATGTCAGCGCATCTCTCCGCTCCCAGGGTTGTGGCTAATTGGCCAGCGTTACTAGTGTTTTTCCGCTGTCTCTTAGCATTAGCCTCGCCCACCTTCCTTTAACTGCATCATTGTTAGTGTCACGACATGCTAATGTTAAAAAGACAACCTAGCGTGAAGATTGTGTGAGTGAATCACTTTGTTAACATATTGTCATAGAGTACATCAATTCCAACCAATGGCAAAACAAAGCGAGTGGCTTAGCTGCTCACACTCGGCCCAATCAGAACCTCAATAATCAAACCAAAATAACGTAGCTCCGGCCTAAAGTCCTGTTTCACATGGAACTATATCACAAGATCCTTACCGGATGGCGATGCTGATAATCTTGCAAGCTAGCATGAAGACACACATAACTGACACACCGGGTGACACGACATTCGCTTTAGCTGACCTTCCATTCTAGATCAACACTCACAGATTAACCTAATTATGTACATAATAACTATGTGCTATACTATGTAATATGTACTCAATCTCATGTGGAACATAAACGTTAGATTAGGTACCAGCAGATGTAAATGTTCCAACAATCCATTTATTAATTTGTAATGTTTTTAGTTCATTAGCTGACCTTTTATCCAAAACGGATTTCAGTCCATAAATCGGGATTTCAGATCATTAAGGAGAAGGGACCTGGGAGTCAAGCACCTTAACCACTGGACGCTTCTGTCCCAGCTAGCAAACCGTTTGAAGGGGCCCAAGTCCTCTGCTCTCCAGCCGTACGAGTGCCAGAGGAGAGGTAGACCGCGTGGACATCAGTGGCCGTACCCAATGCCTTTCGGCTTGGAGCCGCCCAAACGCCAGCTCTGGAACTAAGATCTAGCGTCTCCAGCTGCTCAGGAGGGGGGGAGGCTGTCTGCACACCTCCCCTGAGAGGCGTGTGCTCGTGGGCCACTGATTCATCGGTCTAACCTTTAAACGATACCATGGAAATGTCAGGGGAGGGGGCACGAGAGTGGCAACAGGGCTCCGACCAGAGAGCCCTCTCCTCATACAGCTAGTCTATAACCACAGACTCTCTCCTCATACAACTAGTCTATAACCACGGACTCTCCTAATACTAGTCTCTAACCACAGACTCTCTCCTAATACTAGCCTCTAACCAGAGACCCCTCTCCTAATACTAGTCTCTAACCACAGACTCTCTCCTAATACTAGCCTCTAACCAGAGACCCCTCTCCTAATACTAGTCTCTAACCACAGATCCTTTCTATTTATCAACTGAGCAGTCTAACGACAGACCACCTCTCCTGATGTTTCAACAGAGACCACCCATGCGTGCATAAACATGCACACACACACACGTGCTTGCATGCTAACAAACAAATGCACAGACACACACAGAAATGCACGCACACACACACCCGAAACAAACACACGTTTGCCTATGCACTAACATACACACATGCACTTGCACACACATGCACTTGCACACACATGCACGTACAAAACACTTACACATGTGCACAACAAACGTGCAAAAAACACACACACACACACACACACACACACACACACACACACACACACACACACACACACACACACACACACACACACACACACACACACACACACACACACACACACTAACAAACTGACACACAAACACAGATCTTGTGGCTAAATCAATACAATGTAATCTCGTATGGGTCCTATTGGGGACACACAGGGTAGGGAGGACGGTCAATCAGAGACTATTGATCTGGGATTGGATATTGATCCTGTTTATTACTGATTGACGTGTATAGATCAGACACACAGCAGGTTTTTTACTTCATACACAGGAGTGACTGCGTTTGTGTCTATGTGTGTCAGAGAGCGTGAGTGCACGTTATGAACTTAATGAACCAATAGGGACAGAGTGATAAAGGAAGGAGGGAGAGAAGAGGGAGAAGAGCAGAACACACTGATGAACACAAAACCAAACATACGCACAACACAAACGTCTGACATTATTGATACAACACACACACACACGCGCGCGCACACATACTGACAAAAATATAGACAAACACTAACACACGCACACTTTGTACTAACACACAATCCCATTGATAATCACACACACACTGACTGACTGACACACACACACACACACACACCGACTAAGAAATACATATAGGGGCAGTCACATGGTGTGGGTAAACACTGGCATGGGAAACAGGAGAGGAGAGAGCATTGTTGCCATGGTTACCACTTCATTTCCACAGTTACCGCTGTGTCATTGTCATCGTTACATTGTTGTCACTGTTACGTTGTCGTTACACATCGTATCGCCAGGTGGAACAGACACAAGACGCTGTGCCGTCGTCAGTTACCCTTGCACACAGACACACACACACACACACACACACACACACACACACACACACAGACACACACACACACACACACACACACACACACACACACACACACACACACACACACACACACACACAAACACACACACACACACACACACACACACACACACACACACACACACACACACACACACACACACACAAACACACGCACATACACACAGACAGCACCAGGGGAGGGTTGGTTACTATGGGTACGGGTGCACTGAGCACACAGGAGTCGAAGGGCTATCGTTTGACTTGGCTTGTCATCAATATAACTATGTACTCAATAACACACACACACACACACACACCCTTCAGGTCTCCTGTTTGTGAAGCTAAACAGGGTCTTAAGCTTTAAATCCATGTGTTTGTTTTGTGTGTGCGTGTGTGTGTGGATAGAGTGCGTGTGTGTGAGAGCGTTACAGTGTGAGTGTGTGTGTGTGTGTGTGTGTGTGTGTACTATAGGTCTATGGTATTTTTCTAGAAGCAGATGCTAGTGCACGTTGTCTGTACTTTAATAAAGCTTCCTTATTAAAACCTGAGGAGACTCTTTTACTGTCACACAAACTGGATAACACACACACACTTTCCCTCTGTGGAAAATGTGTGTGTGGGGTGGAGGGGAGAGTTTAATAAATATCAACAAGGCTTTCTGTTTCCATTGTGTGGGCTGGTGAGCTATATATTTCCTCTTCCCATCTCATATCATCTCTCCCTCCATCTCTCTCCCCATCTCCTTCCATCTCTCTTTCCCCCCATCTCTCCATCTCTTCTCTCAGCCCTCTGTCTCATCTCCTTCCTGTCTCTTCTCTATTACTCTCCTCACTCATCTCCTTTCTACCCATCTCTTTTCTCTTTTCTCTCTCCTAACTCCCCCCTCCCTCTCACTATATATATATCCTCTTCATTTCACTGTCGATCGTCCTTCCACCAACTCAGTGTCAAGTTCTACTCTGAGTCATGGATTGATCTAACTGTGTGTGTGTGTGTGTGTGTGTGTGTGTGTGTGTGTGTGTGTGTTGTGCCAGTTTGTTTAATACTGAAGTGCCTCTTTAAATCACTTCACAACCGATACACACTTATACCCATGCATACACACACACACACACACACACACCTACAGACACACACAATCATAAATCCTTCATAATTAGTATCACTTGAATCTTTCACCTCTTTTCCTTTCCTCAAACCAGTCTTTTGAGGATAGAACAAAACCAGATTAAACCAGACTAGACCAGACCAGACTAGATTATGCCAGACCAACCAGACCAGACTAAACCAGACCATATCACACCAGTGAAACCGGACCAAACCAGACCGGTCTAGACCAGACCAGACCAATCTAGACTAGACCAGACAAAACCAGACTAGACTAAATACAAATAAACAAACACACACATAGTCCCAGACAGACAGACCGACAGACAGACAGACAGACAGACAGACAGACAGACAGACAGACAGACAGACAGACAGACAGACAGACAGACAGACAGACAGACAGACAGACAGACAGACAGACAGACAGACAGACAGACAGACAGACAGACAGAGAGACAGACAGACAGACAGACAGACAGACAGACAGACAGACAGACAGACAGACAGACAGACAGACAGACAGACAGACAGACAGACTGACTGACTGACTGACTGACGAAAGATAGAAGAAAGTGACACCACTCACACACACGTACGCACGCACACACACACACACACACACACACACACACACACACACACACACACACACACACACACACACACACACACACACACACACACACACACACACACACACACACACACACACACACACACACACACACACACACACACACACACAAAATGCAAAGCAACTGAGACACAGACACATGCATAAACAGACCGATATAACTCAGCACTTTGCACCTCATACGTTATAATTTGTCGCCCTCTGTTGACAAAATTGTGAATCGTCAGATCTTCTACGCACCAACTAAAAGCGCATGATTTCAGTCGAGGCTTCTCTATGAGAAGAAACGCTCGGAGCATCATCCTCATTCCGTCTATCTTCCTCGTCCTCCCATTGGTCGAGCACCTGCCACTTATCTCTCTCCTATTGGCTCGTATCCCCACCAGCTGCCCTGCCCCATGCGGAAGTGGATCGTCCTATCTTCACTGAGCGGATTTCACAGCGATGTATTAATAGAATGTAAAGAGTCTCAAACATTAGGTCCTAGATTGGACTCATAAGATCGATAACAAATTGGATCATGAGAGGTCAAGTAGAGCACGTGAACATGATTTTGACGGCGTGTTTGGCGGCTGTGTTTCTGAACTGTGCGGTCCAAGGCGCTAAGAAGAAGGACGGCGGAGACGACGAATGGGTCCATCTTCCGAACAAGTGTGAAGGTAACACCACCTACCGTGTTCAGAGATTCATTATATTATGATCATGTGAAGGTAGAAGCACACACCGTGTTCAGAGATTGATAACATTAGGTTAAATGTGAAGGTATAACACCACCATCGTATTCATATACAATTACGTTTAATGTGTAGGTAACAACACCCACCGTGTTCAGAGGTTCATGACATTCATAACAAATATGATACAGTATTACTATAACGACGGTTAGGGGAGCCATCTGTATCTTATTCGTGGTTCGCTGTGCTGGGGTGAAGGGATTGGTTGGTTTTACATGGCCGTTAAACCAACCAACCCCATTGGAATGGAATTTAAACCAACCAATATTTTTTTGCTGTGTTTGCAGAAGTGAAACCCCTCCAGTTCTCTTTAATTTACCTGAAAGAACACTTCTCCTTTTTAAAGTCACACTTCATACTGTATGTGACGGCCACTCTCTCAATCATCACTGTGTGTGTGTGTGTGTGTGTGTGTGTGTGTGTGTGTGTGTGTGTGTGTGTGTGTGTGTGTGTGTGTGTGTGTGCGCTTCTCTCTTTTTCTCTCTCTCTCTTTCTCTCTCTCTCTCTCTTTGTCTCTCTCTCTCCTTTGCTGCTCTGTCTCCCTCCCCTCCCTCTATCTCTGCGTTACTCTCTCTCTCTCTCTCTCTCTCTCTCTCTCTCTCTCTCTCTCTCTCTCTCTCTCTCTCTCTCTCTCTCTCTCTCTCTCTCTCTCTCTCTGTGTCTGTGTCTGTGTCTCTGTGTCTCTGTGTCTCTCTCCCCAGTGTGTAAGTTTGTCAGTATAGAGATGAAGTCAGCGTTTGAGGAGACAGGGAAGACCAAGGAAGTGATTGACACCAACTACCGCTTCATGGACACCAAGAACACGGCGCCCATCAAATATGTCAAATCGTAAGAGTGCCTATCTTACATACACACACACACACACACACACACACACACACACACACACACACACACACACACACACACACACACACACACACACACACACACACACACACACACACACACACACACACACACTGGGGGACAGGAATGAGTTCACTTCCTGTGGGCCGTCTTAATATAGGCTGTTCTCTTCCTCTGTCTTCTACAATTTTTCTACTAATTTCACTTTCCAATACTTTGCTGTCTTCTCTTCTTCCTCCTTTTCCCTCGTATTCCTCACCTTCCTCTCTCCGTCCCTCCTCTCCACGGTCCTCCCTCCCCCCCCCCACTGGTTTCCATAGTGACCTGCGCTTCATCGAGGTGGTGGAGAACGTGTGTCAGCGTCTCATGGAGTACAGTCTGCACAAGGAGCGCCAGGGCAGCAACCGCTTTGCCAAGGTCAGAGGTCAACTCCCTTGTGGAGAAAGTCCCACATTGTTTATTAATGTGCTAGACCGGATGCAGTCGGAGGTGTTCACCATGACCGCCTCATAGGGAGAAATGGGATGATGCGTTTAGTGGTCATTCATTTAGTTTCTTTCTCTCTCTCTCTCTCTACCTCCACCTTCCTCCGTCCCTCCCCCTCCTCTCTCCCCCTCTCTCTCGTTTCCCTCTCCCCCCTTCCCCAGGGTATGTCAGAGACCTTCTCCACCCTTCATGGGCTGGTGAATAAGGGGGTGCAGGTTGTCATGGATATTCCCTATGAGCTCTGGAACGAGACGTCCGCCGAGGTCGCTGACCTCAAGAAACAGGTAGGCCCGCCCCCCTCCTCCTCCTCCTCATCCATGTATTCATCAAATTCTCCGTCTTGAATCCCTGTGTCCAGCCTTTCATTCATCCTCCCTCTATTCTCCCTTTCTTGAATTCGTTTTTACATCCACTTATAATTTTGTTTATGTGTACAATCTTCATTTCCATCATCTGTTCCTCCATTTCATCTTATTCCTTAATTTTAATTATTAAAATTAATTGCTTCACCCTTTTTTTTTACCCCTTTACCCCTACATACTAGGGGTGTGCGATCTGACGATATTAGATTGTGAACGATTAAAATATCTGGGGAATCTGGCACGGTCTGCCTAACGTGACTCTCGGCAGATGAATTTCCACTCATGCATCTGGGATCGCTCCCGTTGGGAGGGATCTGGGCCCAAGATTGAATGGTCGAGCCAATTAGGACCGCCTTGCGGGGTTATTATAGATGTGACGTAGCGGAGAAGCGGATGTTTTGATTCAGACAACCGTGGCGGCTCGCATCGAGGAAGCAAGCGCCAAGTGTTGATGCTGCTATTTCATCCGCGTTGTCCAATCTAGCGAATATGCTTTCTTTAAAAGAACATCAGAGAACACTCATCAGCGTCACGGGTTGGTTTCGATGTGAGTAGAAGTTGAAGTAGCACGTCAATAAAGATCACGGACAAGTGGTTTATCCAATCATATGCAAGGGTTTTTTGGTATGGCCCAGCCTTCTCAAACACCTCTCCAATGGATTGATCCCAGATGGATGAGTGGAGCTAGGTGGAACGAAATTCATGGGGTGAGGGTGAGGTTACGATCTGCCTTTTAAAGAGAGATCGTTAGCTTCTTGCTCGGGTGCATATTCTATCAGTTAAAGCTCTATGACGAGCTGTTTTCTCAGCCAAATCTTAGATCGCACCTTCTTCCACAGGGGTTAACACCTTCAATAAGGGTTAGGCCTCCGGACGTCTAACGCAACAGGCCCTGTGGACGCAGAGGCACCGTCTGAGCAGCAGCTTATTTTTGGTATCCGCATCCGAGTGAGGGTTAAGCTTCTCTGACACTAATCTTATACCGTCAGGTTGTCTGGCGCATTTCATACATAACATTGCTCCTTGTAATGCTAATAAACAACGGCTGTAGTAAGAAAGTATCCCAAATTTGCCGTGGGTCGTGACATCCCCCCTCCCTCTAATACTACTCTCCCTTCCACTTTAATATCATGTAGGTCATCTTTCGAAACCAGTGTTTCCCACCGCTTTCTATAGGCCGGGCGCCATAATTAATATGAAGCATCTATGAAATCAAAGAGTTGCCAGTCTCTGTGGAGACTCAGTGCTCCGTTCTGCCTGACAACGCACGGTATTCACAACCGAACATAACAAAACATGCTTGGAAAAGGAGAATGTTGGAGCGTTTGACTGATAACACGGTTAAAATACATGTGAATGACGCGCTTCAATGTACTATTATCTGGCACAATTTAATTTAGCAGAGCAGTGACAATGTATTAGCGAGTACAGGCGGAGAGCAGCGGTTCTGTTTTCAGTGAACACTGCTCCACTGGCTCCGTTGATGGTCCCAGTCGTTCGCTGCGTAAGCTCATCTTATTACTGAGCGTGATATCGAGTAAACATGCACAGCCCTGGTTAGACTTTATTTTCTTCTAGTTTTGTACCGTTGATTCCCGGTGATTCCCACGTCATAGTCTTTAGCTGAACATCTCTCATTCAAAATTATTATTATTTTCTCTTACCCATGGTTAATAGCCTATGTAAGCTAAATGCAATAGACGCAGGCCTAGAACGTGCTGTGGTCAAGATCTATAGCATGATCTAAAAGCTTATGTCATTTGGTAAAATTACATTATCATCAGTCAGGTATAAGTGCGTAAATTAAATAATATGTTTTTCGAGAAGACTGCTCTCATACATTTGCTGTATGAGCTTTTAGACTGCTCCCGCCTAATTACTGACCAATCAGGGCATCTCTTCTCTTGATTGTTTCAGGGAATCCATCTAGCCTGTCAATCACATATATCTAAGGCCAAATTATTTTAAATAAGGAAAGTAGTTTGGTGGTACTCTTAAGTATATGCAAAACATGAAAATTAAAGAATTGTGATACATTTTGTCTATATCGCCCACCCCCTAATTCCCGCATTCATCCACAAATTCATATTTAATCCATTCCTTTTAGTTTGATTGAATATCATCACCCTGTTACCTGCACTGATCGTCTCAACTATTCACCCCTTCTTCGTGTATTTTTACTCATCCACGTCATTCTTCAGTAATTTATTTTATACATCTCTTGATCATATGCCATTGTTAACTTTTATTTATGTATTTATTTCTTTCGTGATTTTGTTCATTCATGCATCACTCAATCCTCCTTCCATTCGTCCTGTCCCCCTCTCCACAGTGTGATGTGATGGTGGAGCGGTATGAGGACGTAATTGAGGACTGGTACAAGGGCACCCAGGAGGAGGATCTGACCACCTACCTGTGTGAGAAACACGTTCTGCAAGAACAGGACCGAGGTACGCACACACACACACACACACACACACACACACACACACACACACACACACACACACACACACACACACACACACACACACACACACACACACACACACACACACACACACACACACACACACACACACACACACTTTCGCTCTCTCTCCAACCTCATTCTATTATTTAGCGGCAATGCCAATTATTTTATGACCTTTCGTTTCTCTATTCGTTTTATTTTTCTTTATTTCTATTCTTTTTTTTTTTCCATCTTTCTTCCCACATTCATTAAAATGTTGGACCTGCTCTCCGTCCCTCTGCCCTCGCCGCAGCCTGCCTGGCGGAGGAGTGGAAGCCCGAGAGGAAGGGAGACCCAGCCGCCCTGGCGGAGGACAGGAAGAGGAAGAACAAGAAGGGAGCGAAGAAGGGGAAGGGCAAGGACAGCTCGGAGCGGGAGGCTCCCGCCAAGAAGAAGAAGGAGAAGAAGGAGAAGAAGGAGAAGAAGGGGAAGAAGAAGAGGAGCAAGGCGCCGGTGGATCGCGCGGAGGACAACGAGGGGGAGAGGCTGTTGTCCGAGCAAGGTGTCCAGGCCACGGAGCCTCTTCCAGGGCAGAAGACCGAGCTGTAAGCCTGTCTCCGGAGCAGTGCGCCGCTGCCACCACCAGCCTGTGTGTGAGGAGTGGTGTGTGTGAGGGTGGAGGTCGACCAGGCGGACGCAGTGTGGGCTCCACCTTTCAGGATCATTTGACATCTTCTCTCAACTTCTCTTCCTTGTTGTTGTTTTTTTAACTTTTACAAAAAGAACAAAAAGAAAAATATTGTTTTTTTCTGTCAGTATTTCCAGTTTTTCTTTTTACAATTTCCGTATTTTCTTTGCCATTCATTCTTTAATTTCTTCTTTAAAGTGGCAGTCTCGGACATCTCCAAAGATTTTATTTCAAATAAATGACGGTTGGATCACTATCTAGCGCTAAATGAGGTAACACTGGTGATGAGTCTACATGGCCCACCGGTGAAATACTATGAATGTTACGCACTGAGGGGCCGTAGCGACGTTCTCTCAATGCATTCAAATCCCAGGAGGCGTGTAGTTAGTGATGTGTTTCCCACCCCCAGCAGAGGTTGGTTTACCAGGGAGTTTAGGCGGAGCTACCACAACAGACTCTCTCTTCAATTCCCTAGTGTGTGGAGGGGTGGTGTTTTTAGCACCGAACAGAGATGTTTGAGATTGCAACTTGAGGAAGAAGACCCAGATTGTGTGTTTTGTTCTCTGCTGTAAACTCGAACTCTGCTCCTATCCTAATGTGAAATGTGTTTGTGTGTGTGTGTGTGTGTGTGCCCAAGGTACTGTGTGATTGCTGAACTATTGGCATATTTGTTTGTGTTTGTTTGGGCATGTTTTAATTTTTTTTTTCGTTTTGAGCTTCTGGCCCAGATTACATATTTTATGCAACAGTGAAGGAGTCAAGCGTTTTTCACAAAACATCATGACGTCGTCACCCCTGGAACAACGGATGTCATCATCGTCCCTCGCCAGATTAACTAAGACATCACACACCCTCCCTCTACAATATCATGGCCTGCTTTTACTACTACATCCAAGGGAATGTTTGATATATGTGTTGAGGATTTAGAAATTCTAAGTATTGATCACCTGTTTGTGTTCAAGAAATTATTTCATGATTGATTGTACAGCAGGCCATGCTGCTTTTATGTTGGTGTGTGTGTCGTGTTTTTGTAGCCATAAATGATCCAGTGTAATGCAAGAGTGTGTTAATAAAGGTTGGGTTTCCGATTTGAATCCTTTTTTTTGAAAATGTGATTTATTACGTCACTATTTAACCAGGTAGAACCGGGATATAAAGTGGTGCAGTCCAACAATTTAACTAACTTTATATCAGTCTACAACAGTCTACACAACAAGTCTACACAACAGTCTACACAACAAACATTATTTACATCACACTTTTAATATGATAAAGTCTGGAACACAGTGCTGTACATGGAGAGATAAGGTAAAAAAAATGACATTCAAAGATCATACTGAAACATTTTGTCACATTGACACGTTGATTTATAGGGATTTTTTTTCTATCTTCCATGTCATCCCAAACACTTACCTGAAGGGAGCGGCGTCACGCGGGAAGTTATCAAATAACCCAGGTAGCTACAGCTAATTTGTTTTGTACCCCCCGTACCCCCGTTTTGTACCCCCGTTTACTTTATGGTGCATTTGTAATCAATTAATTCAAATATGCTCGATTAACACTTTACATGTTAATGTCGACAATTAACAGTGTGCTGTGTTTCGCTCCCGACGGAGTGGGATATGGTCGGGAAAGAAATCAACATGTCTCAGATATGGTTTACCCACACGAAGCATTCTTGGAAGGTAAGACAACTGCTATTAAACATCAATATATACAGTTGTGAAGAAACATAAATTGACAATAATAAACGATAATAACTAACAATTTCATTGCGCTTGTCTGTGAATTGGTTAGTGACGTGACCAGTTAGTTGTTAGTTCCCAGAAGGTGTAATAACAGGTTTGACCACAAGAGAGAGCCCGATGTATACATTTGCGATAGACTTGGCTGTCAGAATTAATACAAGATTAATATAAAAATTTAATTATTTGGGCGAAAGTGTTTTAAAATGTCAACCCTGTAAAAATATAACGAAAAAACATGATAACAGTTTTCATAACTGCTGTCACATTTTATTTGTGTTCTGTACAAAAAAAAAAGCTGCGTGCACTCTATATTTTAACGGAATTGAATTCCAGTTCTTTGTGGAGATGTCAGTCATTTGACAAAGAACCAAATCTACTTAAGCTGTAACTAAATGAAATGGTGTTTGTGCTGTGTCACTAAGGCTTTTAATCCCAACGCCATATTGTCCCTTCAACAATCAAATCTCTCCTCTGATGCAGCGCTCAAATTAAATGTACTTTGTGTGTGTGCGTGTGTGTATATGGGACTTCTCTGTGTGTGGTGTTGGATTGTATTTATTTGTTGAATTATTCAGAGCTGTCTGTTTATAGAGAGCTCACATAACACATGTCAAATACTGCCACACACACACACACACACACACACACACACACACACACACACACACACACACACACACACACACACACACACACACACACACACACACACACACACACACACACACACACACGTGTTGTACCAGCTCTGGTTTCATGCCGTAACTGAATCCTACACATTATTTTTACAATCACTTTTTTGTATTATTTACAATATCAATGCTTGTTGAAAGGTGCGTTTGGTTTAAAGGACCACCCACTCATACATTTGCCTTCATGTAGTCTAATGTATAATGTCGTGTTATATTATTTAGGTAACCCGTGATTATGTGAATAGTATGTCTTCTAGACAAAGCTGCCTGGGGATTAGTAAAGTTCTGACAGACCGCGGTTATCATGGTGATTAACGAGAACTCATTAGGACAGAGACCAGACAGGTCAAGGTGTGAAGGTCAGTGAGGTCAATTTGTTACTCCAGGGATATGTAGAACCTTGGGGTTTTCAACGCAATGTTTTTGGAAAAGAGAAATTCCACACCCATCGCTGTATTTGAATAATTTATTTTAAACCAATCGGATTGTTCAAATAACTCCTGTATGTGTGTGTTTTTGCTTGTGCTTGTAAAAACTTTTTCAAAAAAATGTATTACATTTGTTTAGAGTTGCGGGGATGTTAGTCGGTGGGCTGGTCGTTTATATGATAGATGGATGACAAGATGTTTAGATGGAGGTATAGCTGGATGATTAGAGAGAGGGTGAGTTGGAGGTATAGCTGGATGATTAGAGAGAGGGTGAGTTGGAGGTATAGCTGGATGATTAGAGAGAGGGGGAGTTGGAGGTATAGCTAGATGGATGGAGAGATGTTTAGTTGGAGGTATAGCTGAATGGATGGAGGGATGGAGGTATATCTGGATGGATGGTTAGATGGTTAGATGGAGGTAAAGCAGCTAGATGGATGTTTAGATGTTTAGATGGAGGTACGGCTGGAGGGATGGAGGTATAGCTGGGTGAATAACATGCAGTGAAGAGTTGTCTTCTATCTCAAACCTCAGATCACGAGGTCAGAGGAGAACCGATCTCCAACACCACGTGTCCATTTGTTTGCATTACGGGACTCCCTCTAGAGGTTAAACACACGCCACTACATGTAAGACCTGTCCGCTCTGTGAACGGGAATTGAAAGGGGGGGGGGGGGGGGGGTGTCCCGTGGAGCCGGCCCCCTGCAGCCCCAGAATGAAACCAACCTTTTACAGGCGGGGTCGGAGGGTCTGGTTCAGCTCTCTCTTGCTTTCTCAGCGTGACCCCTTTCCTTCCCACAATGCTCAGCAGCGGAAGGGTTTATCATCGGGGTTAAATGGCGGAATGGGAGATCCTGTGCGACCGATGATTGTCTGCTCTCTCTCACACACACACACACACACACACACACACACACACACACACACACACACACACACACACACACACACACACACACACACACACACACACACACACACACACACACACCTGTTTTCCTTCAAAAACGACAAACTCTCCCCTGAAGTAGGGATGCGGGGTGGAGAGATAAAGGTGGGCTTGGTGAGAGAGAGAGGATTAACAGCAGAGAGACCCAGCGTGACGATGAAGGATAGGGGATGGCCGACGGTAAACTGGATGTTCTGGTGACCATCCATTTTGGCTCCGCCGCCACGTCCCCCGCTCCATGTAGGTCAGAGAAGGGGAGCAGGCCCCTCGCACGGCCATTCGTCTTCGTTTTCCACCGCGGTACAATGTGGGGTCGCGACCCCGGGGAGGGCTCCCTGCAGCGGCCATTTTGTCTCCGGCGTCGGCCAATGGGACAGATAGTCCGGCAAAGATGGTCGTCGTGGAGACTGGCGTTTTACACCCTCCTAAGGTGGCCATGTTATTTAAGCCACAGGTGTGATGTTCATTAGCGGAATTAGGGGAATTTATAAGATCAGCCTAGAAGTTGGTACAGTCTGGTATCCACCAGACTGTGGGTAGAAGCCCTTTAACCGGGGAATCCTGATCGGCCTAATTGT